>NW_017192898.1:0-10062 GCF_001704415.2 Capra hircus
GAATCCCGAGAGGACCCGAGCAAATCGCATGGGGACTGGCCTTCCTGAGCCACCAGAGCGGGTCCCTGAGGTCCCCGTAGTAATTCGAGAGCACCTCCCACAACTGAGAAAATCCAGGAGGTTCTTCCCTCTTTGGCGAGATGAGGCCCATTTCACTGAGGTTCTCTCATGGCTAATCACACCTAACCTCTGGAACTTCCAAAGGGTCCTTCAACCCTTTCTGCCAATTCAAGCAGATCCCAACATACCAGTCTCTACTCGAGAGGAAGCACGAGAGTCCCGCCCACATCCAGAGGAGCCCCGTTTCCGACTCCTAGCTCGAGAGGAGGATCCTTTCCCTGCGTGGTCGGGAAAGAATTCCCGGCGTTCCCATCGCATCTCAAGAGGGGCCGCTCTCCACAGGGAAGGGCGAGGAACTCCAGGGTCGTGCCACCATTCCAGAGTCCCACAGATGTCTTAGTCCATTCCAGGGAAACCTGTTTTCCCTGCACTGCCTCGACTTTCAAGAAGAGGTTCGACTCACACCAAGGTGGCAGGTGGGACAGCCTGAGGAAACCCTCGTGGGAAAAGCCTCGTGGGAAAGCCTCGAGGGAAAGCCACTGATCCCTTGATCCACGCGATGGGAAGCGTGACACTGCTGCTACAGCTCGGGAGGAAAGCGCACGTGCATGCCCCCACTCGAGACGAGGACTGACTCCCCTGGAGAGACTCCAGAAGTACCCCAAGATCCATGTCAGCACTGGAGAGGAATCCTAAGGTTCCGGCACCACTCCACACAAGATCGTAGGCCCCGGCATCGACGGGAGAGGAATCCCGAGAGGCCCGAGAGCTACTCCCGTCGGGACTGGCCTTTCCTGAGGCCACCAGAGCGGATCCCTGAGGTCCCGGTCGTAAGTCGAGAGCACCTGCCGCAACTCGAGAATATCCAGGAGGTTCTCCCCTCCAGGCGAGATGAGGCCCATTTCCACTGAGGCATCTCGAGTCTAATCACACCTAACCTCTGGAACTTCCAAAGGGTCCTTCACACCCTTGCTGCAACTCAAGAAGTTCCCGACATACCCGTCTCCACTCGAGAAGAAGCACGAGAGTCCCACCCACATCCACAGTAGCCCCATTTCCGCCTCCTAGCTGGAGAGGAGGGATCCTTTCCCTGCGTGTTCGGTCAAGAATTCCCAGCGTTTCCATCGCATCTCAAGAGGAGGCGTTTTTCCACAGGAAAGGCGAGAGTAACTCCAGGGTCGTGCCACCATTCCCAGAGACAACCAGATGTCTCAGTCCATTCCAGGGAAACCTGTTTTCCCTGCACTGCGTCGACTTTCAAGCCGAGGATCGACTCACACCACGGTGGTACGTGGGACAGCCCTGTGGGACAGCCCTGTGGGAAAGCCTCGTGGGAAAGCCTCGTGGGAAAGCCTCGAGGGAAAGCCACAGATCCCTTGATCCACGCGAAGGGAAGCATGACACTGCTGCTACAGCTCGGAAGGAAAGCGCACGTGCATGCCCCCACTCGAGAGGAGGACTGACTCTACTGGGGAGACTCCAGAAGTCCCCCCAGATCCACGTCAGCACTGGAAAGGAATACTCAGGTTCCAGCACTAGCTCCACACAAGATCTTAGGCCCCGCATCGACGGGAGAGGAATCCCGAGAGGCCCCGAACAACTCGCATGGGGACTGGCCTTTCCAGAGGCCACCAGAGCGGGTCCCTGAGGTCCCCGTCGTAAGTCGAGGAGCACCTGCCGCAACTCGAGAACATCCAGGAGTTTCTCCCCTCCAGGCGAGATGGAGTGCCATTTCCGCTGAGGCATCTCGAGGCTAATCACACTTAACCTCTGGAGCTCCCAAGCGACTTCACACCCTTGCTGCAACTCAAGAAGATCGCCGACATACCCGTCTACACTCGAGAGGAAGCACGAGAGTCCCGCCCACATCCAGAGGAGCCCCGTTTCCGCCTCCTAGCTCGAGAGGAGGGATCCTTTCCCTGCGTGGTCGGGAAACAATTCCTGGCGTTTCCGTCGCCATCTCAAGAGGAGGCGCTCTCCACAGGAAAGGCGAAAGGAACTCCAGGGTCGTTCCACATTCCCAGAGTCCCCAGGATGTCTCAGTCCATTCCAGGGAAACCTGCTTTCCCTGCACTGCCTCGGCTTTCAAGCGAAGATCGACTCACACCATGGTGGCACGTGGGACAGCCCTGTGGGAAAGCCTCGTTGGAAAGCCTCGAGGGAAAGCCACAGATCCCTTGATCCACGCGAAGGGAAGCGTGACACTGCTGCTTACAGCTCGAGAGGAAAGCGCATGTGCATGCCCCCACTCGGAGACGAGGACTGACTCCACTGGGGAGACTACAGAAGAACCCCAAGATCCATGTCAGAACTGGAGAGGAATGCTAAGGTTCCGGCACCGAGTCCACACAAGATCTAATGCCCCGGCATAGACGGGAGAGGAATCCCGAGAGGCCCCGAGCAACTCGCATGGGGACTGGCCTTTCCTGAGGCCACCAGAGCGGGTCCCTGAGGTCCCCGTAGTAAGTCGAGAGCACCTGCTGCAACTCGAGAAAATCCAGGAGGTTCTCCCCTCCAGGCGAGATGAGGCCCATTTCTGCTGAGGCGTCTCGAGGCTAATCACACCTAACCTCTGAACTTCCAAAGGGTTCTTCACACCCTTGCTGCAACTCAAGAAGTTCCCCGACATTACCGTCTCCACTTGAGAGGAAGCACAAGAGTCCGGCCACATCCAGAGGAGCCCGTTTCCGAGTCCTAGCCTGAGATGAGGGATCCTTTCCCTGCTTGGTCGGGAAGAATTCCCGGTGTTCCCCGTCGCATCTCAAGAGGAGGCGCTCTCCACAGGAAAGGCGAGAGGAACTCCAGGGTCCTGACACCACTCCCAGAGACAACCAGGTGTCTCAGTCCATTCCAGGAAACCTGTTTTCCCTGCACTGCATCGACTTTCAAGCCGAGGATCGACTCACACCACGGTGGCACGTGGGGCAACCCTGTGGGAAAGCCTCGTGGAAAGCCTCGTGGGAAAGCCTCGAGGGAAAGCCACAGATCCCTTGATCCACGCGAAGGGAAGCGTGACACTGCTGCTACAGCTCGGGAGGAAAGCGCACGTGCATGCCCCCACTCGAGACGAGGACTGAGTCTCCTGGGGAGACTCCAGTAGTACCCCAAGATCCATGTCAGCACTGGAGAGGAATCCTCAGGTTCTGGCACCGACTCCACACGAGGTCTTAGGCCGCAGCATCGAAGGAAAAGGAATCGCAAGAGTCCCCCGAGCAACTCCCATGGGGAATGGCCTTTCCTGAGGCCACCAGAGCGGGTCCCTGAGGTCCCCGTCGAAAGTCGAGAGCACCTGCCGCAACTCGAGAACATCCAGGAGGTTCTCCCCTCCAGGCGAGATGAGTGCCATTTCCGCTGAGGCATCTCGAGGCTAATCACACCTAACCTCTGGAGCTCCCAAAGCGACTTCACACCCTTGCTGCAACTCAAGAAGTTCCCCGACATACCCGTCTACACTCGAGAGGAAGCACGAGAGTCCCGCCCACATCCAGAGGAGCCCCGTTTCCGCCTCCTAGCTCGAGAGGAGGGATCCTTTCCCTGCGTCGTCGGGAAAGAATTCCTGGCGTTTCCGTCGCATTTCAAGAGGAGGCGCCCTCCACAGGAAAGGCGAGAGGAACTCCAGGGTCGTTCCGCATTCCCAGAGTCCCCAGGATGTCTCAGTCCATTCCAGGGAAACCTGCTTTCCCTGCACTGCCTCGACTTTCAAGCGAAGATCGACTCACACCATGGTGGCACGTGGGACAGCCCTGTGGGAAAGCCTCGTTGGAAAGCCTCGAGGGAAAGCCACAGATCCCTTGATCCACGCGAAGGGAAGCGTGGACACTGCTGCTACAGCTCGGGAGGAAAGCGCACGTGCATGCCCCACTCGAGACGAGGACTGACTCCCCTGGGGAGACTCCAGAAGTAACCCAGGATCCATGTCTGCACTGGAGAGGGAATGCTCAGGTTCCGGCACCGACTCCATACAAGATCTTTGGCCCTGGCATCGACGAGAGAGGAATCCCGAGAGGCCCCCAAGCAACTCGCATGGGGACTGGCCTTTCCTGAGGTCACCAGAGCGGGTCCCTGAGGTCCTCATCGTAAGTCGAGAGCACCTGCTGCAACTCGATAAATCCAGGAGGTTCTCCCCTCCAGGCGAGAAGAGGCCCATTTCCGCTGAGGCGTCTCGAGGCTAATCACACCTAACCTCTGGAGCTTCAAAAGGTCCTTCGCACCCTTGATGCAACTCAGGGAAGTTCCCCGACATAACCGTCTCCACTTGAGAGAAAGCTCGAGCCTCCCGCCGACATCCAGAGGAGCCCCGTTTCCGCCTCGTAGCTCGAGAGGAGGGATCCTTTCCCTGCGTGTTCGGGAAAGAATTCCCGGCGTTTCCATCGCATCTCAAGAGGAGGCGCTCTCCACAGGAAAGGCGAGAGGAACTCCAGGGTCGAGCCACCATACACAGAGTCCCCAGATGTCTCAGTCCATTCCAGGGAAACCAGTTTTCCCTGCACTGCCTCGACTTTCAAGCCGAGGATCGACTCACACCACGGTGGCACGTGGGACAGCCCTGTGGGAAAGCCTCGTGGGAAAGCCTCCTGCAAAAACCTCGATGAAAGCCACAGATTTCTTCATCCACGCGAAGGGAAGCATGACACTGCTGCTACAGCTCGGGAGGAAAGTGCACGTGCATGACCTTAGTCGAGACGAGGACTGAATCCCCGGTGGAGACTCCAGAAGTACCCCAAGATCCTTGTCAGCACTGGAGAGGAATCCTCAGGTTCCGGCACCGTCTCCACACAACGTCTTAGGCCCCGGCATCACGGGAGAGGAATCCCGAAGGGCCCCCTAGCAACTCGCATGGGGACTGGCCTTTCCTGAGGCCACCAGACCAGGTCCCTGAGGTCCTCGTCTTAAGTCGAGAGCACCTGTGGCAACTCTAGAAAATCCAGGAGATTCTCCCCTCCAGGCGAGATGAAGCCCATTTCCGCGGAGGCGTCTCGAGGCTAATCAACCTGGCCTCTGGAACTTCCAAAGGGTCCTTCACACCCTTGCTGCAACTCAAGAAGTTCCCCGACGTACCCCTCTCCACTCGAGAGGAAGCACGAGAGTCCTGCCCACATCCAGAGAAGCCCCGTTTCCGCCTCATAGATCGAGAGGTGGAATCCTTTCCCTGCGTTGTCGGGAAAGAATTCCCGGCGTTCCGGTCGCATCTCAAGAGGAGGCGGTCTCCACAGGAAACACGAGGGGATCTCCAGGTCGTGACACCATTCCCTGAGTGCCAGAGATTTCTCAGTCCATTCCAGGGAAACCTGTTTTCCCTGCACTGCCTCGACTTTCAAGCCGAGGATCCACTCACACCACGGTGGCATGTGGGACAGCCCTGTGTGAAAGCCTCGTGGGAAAGCCTCGTGGGGAAAGCCTCGAGGAAAAGCCACAGATCCCTTGATCCACGCAAAGGGAAGTGTGACACTGCTGCTACAGCTCGGGAGGAAAGCGCACGTGCATGCCCCCACTCGAGACGAGGACTGACTCCCCTGGGGAGACTCCAGAAGTACCCCAAGACCATGTCAGCACTGGAGAGGAATCCTCAGGTTCCGGCACGGACTCCACAAAGATCTTAGGCCCCGTCATTGACGGGAGAGGAATCCCGAAAGGCCCCGGGGCAACTCGCATGGGGACTGGCCTTTCCTGAGGCCACCAGAGCGGGTCCCTGAGGTCCCCATTGTAAGTCGAGAGCACCTGCCCGCACCTCGAGAAAATCCAGGAGGTTCTCCCTTCCAGGCGAGATTAGGCCCATTTCTGCTGAGGCATCTCGAGGCTAATCACACCTAACTTCTTGACTTTCCAAAGGGTCCTTCACACCCTTGCTGGCAAATCAAGAAGTTCCCCAATATACCCGTCTCTACTGGAGAGGAAGCACGAGAGTCCCGCCCTCATCCAGAGGAGCCCCGTTTCCGCCTCATAGCTCGAGAGCAGGGATATTTCCCTGCGTGGTCGGGAAAGAAATCCCGGCGTTCCCGTCGCATCTCAAGAGGAGGTGCTCTCCACAGGAAAGGCGAGAGGAACTCCAGGGTCGTGCCACCATTCCCAGAGTCCCCCAGATGTCTCAGTCCATTCCAGGGGAAACTTGTTTTCCCGGCACTGCCTCGACTTTCAAGCCGAGGATCGACTCACACCAAGGTGGCACGTGGGACAGCCCTGTGGGAAAGCCTCGAGGGAAAGCCTCGTGGGAAAGCCTCGAGGAAAAGTTGCAGATCCCTTGATCCACGCGAAGGGAAGCATGACACTGCTGCTACATCTCGGGTGGAAAGCGCACGTGCATGCCCCCACTTGAGACGAGGACTGACTCCCCTGGGGCGACTCCAGCCGTACCCCAAGATCCATGTCAGCACTGGAGAGGAATCCTCAGGTTCCGGCACCTACTCCACACAAGGTCTTAGGCCCCGGCATTGACGAGAGAGGAATACGGAGAGGCCCCGAGCAACTCGCTTGGGGACTGGCCATTCCTGAGGCCACCGGAGCGGGTCCGTGAGGTCCCCGTCGTAAGTCGAGAGCACCTGCCACAACTCGAGAAAATCCAGGAGGTTCTCCCCTCCAGGCGAGATGAGGCCCATTTCCCCTGAGGCATCTCGAGGCTAATCACACCTAACGTCTGGAACTTACAAAGGGTCTTTCACACCCTTGCTGCAACTCAAGAAGTTCCCCGACATACCCGTCTCCACTCGAGAGGAATCACGAGAGTCCCGCCCTCATCCAGAGGAGGCCCCGTTTCCGCCTCCTAGCTCGAGAGGAGGGATCCTTCCCTGCGTGGTCGGGAAAGAATTCCCGGCATTTCCGTCGCATCTCAAAGAGGAGGCGCCCTGCACAGGAAAGGCAAGAGGAACTCCACGGTCGTGCCACCATTCCAGAGTCCCCCAGATGTCTCAGTCCATTCCAGGGAAACCTGTTTTCCCTGCACTGCCTCGACTTTCAAGCCGAGGATCGACTCACACCACGGTGGCACGTGGGCAGCCTTGTGGGAAAGCCTCGTGGGAAAGCATCGTGGGAAAGCCTCGAGGGAAAGCCACAGATCCCTTGATCCACGCGAAGGGAAGCGTGACACTGCTGCTACAGCAGGGGAGGAAAGCGCACGTGCATGCCCCACTCGAGACGAGGACTGATTCCACAGGGGAGACTCAGGAAGTACCCCAAGATCCATGTCAACACTGGAGAGGAATCCTCAGGTTCCGGCACCGACTCCACACAAGGTCTTAGGCGGCGCATCGATGGGAGAGGAATACCGAGAGGCCTCCGAGCAACTCGCATGGGGACTGGCCTTTCCTGAGGCCACCAGAGGGGGTCCCTGTGTCCCCCGTCGTAAATCGAGAGCACCTGCCGCAACTCGAGAAAATCCAGGAGGTTCTCCCCTCCAGGCAAGATGAGGTCCATTTGCGCTGAGGCGTCTCGAGGCTAATCACACCTAACCTCTGGAACTTCCAACGGGTCCTTCACACCCTTGCTGCAACTCAAGAAGTTTCCCGACATACCCGTCTCCACTCGAGAGGAAGCACGAGAGTTCCGCCCACATCCAGAGGAGCCCCGTTTCCGCCTCCTAGCTCGAGAGGAGGGATCCTTTCCCTGCGTGGTCGGGAAAGAAATTCCAGCTTTCCCGTTGAATCTCAAGAGGAGGCACTCTCCACAGGAAAGGCGAGAGGAACTCCAGGGTCGTTCCCCCATTCCCAGAGTCCCCCAGATTTCTCAGTCCATTCCAGGGAAACCTGTTTTCCCTGCACTGCCTCGACTTTCAAGCTGAGGATCGACTCACACCACGGTGGCACGTGCGACAGCCCTGTGGGAAATCCTCGTGGGAAAGCCTTGTGGGAAAGCCTCGAGGGAAAGCCACAGATCCCTTGATCCATGCGAACAGAAGTGTTACATTGCTGCTACAGCTCGGGAGAAAAGCGCTCGTGCATGCCCCCACTCGAGACGAGGACTGACTCCACTGGGAGACTCCAGAAGTACCCCAAGATCCATGTCAGCACTGGAGTGGAATCCTCAGGTTCCGGCACCGACTCCACACAAGGTCTTAGGCCCCGGCATCGACGAGAGAGGAATCCCGAGTGATCCCGAGCAACTCGCAAGGGGACTGGCCTTTCCTGAGGCCACCAGAGCGCGTACTTGACGTCCCGGTCGTAGGTCTAGAGCACCTGCCGCAACTCGAGAAAATCCAGGAGGTTCTCCCTCCAGGTGAGATGAGGCCCATTTCCGCTGAGGCGTCTCGAGGCTAATCACACCTAACGTCTGGAACTTCCAAAGGGTCCTTCACACCTTGCTGCAACTCAAGAAATTTCTCGACATACCCGTCGCCACTCGAGAGGAACACGAGCGTCCCGCCCACATCGAGAGGAGCCCCGTTTCCGCCTCCTAGCTCGAGAGGAGGGATCCAATCCCTGCGTGGATGGGAAAGAATTCCCGGCGTTCCTGTCGCATCTCAAGAGAAGGCGCTCTCCACAGGAAAGGCGAGAGGAACTCCAGGGTGGTGCCACCATTCCCAGAGTCCCCCAGATGTCTCATTTCATTCCAGGGAAAACTGATTTCCCTGCAATGTCTCGACTTTCAAGCCGAGGATCGACTCACACCACGGTGGCACGTGGGACAGCCCTGTGGGAAAGCCTCGTGGGAAAGCCTCATGGGAAAGCCTCGAGGGAAAGCCACAGATCCCTTAATCCACTCGAAGGGAAGCGTGACACTGCTGCTACACCTCGGGAGGAAAGAGTACGTGCATGCCCCACTAGATACGAGGACTGACTACGCTGGGGAGATTCCAGAAGTACCCCAAGATCCATGTCAGGACAGGAGAGGAATCCTCAGGTTGGAGCACCATCACCACTCAAGGTCTTAGGCCCGGCATCGACGGGAGAGGAATCCCGAGAGGCCCCCGAGCAACTCGCATGGGGACTGGCCTTTCCTAAGGCCACCAGAGTGGGTCCCTGAGGTCCCCGTCGTAAGTCGAGAGCACGTGCAGCAACTCGAGAAAATCCAGGAGGTTCTCCCCTCCAGGCGAGATGAGGCCCATTTCGGCTGAGGTGTCTCGAGGCTAATCACACCAAACCTCTGTAACTTCCAAAGGGTGATTCACACCCTTGCTGCAACTCAAGAAGTTCCCCGACATACCCGTCTCCACTTGAGAGGAAGCACGAGAGTCCCGCTCACATCCAGAGGAACCCCGTTTCCGCCTCCTAGCTCGAGAGGAGGGATCATTTCCTTTCGTGGTCGGGAAAGAATACCCAGCGTTCCCGTCGCTTCTCAAGAGAGTCGCTCTCCACAGGAAAGGCGAGAGGAACTCCAGGGTGGTGCCACCATTCACAGAGTCCCCCAGATGTCTCAGTCCATTCCAGGGAAACCTGTTTTCCCTGCACTGCCTCGACTTTCCTGCCAAGGATAGACTCACACCACGGTGGCACGTGGGACAGCCCTGTGGGAAAGCCTCGTGGGAAAGCCTTATGGGAAAGCCTCGAGGGAAAGCTCCTGATCCCTTGATCCACGCGAAGGGAAGCGTGACACTGCTGCTACAGCTCGGGAGGAAAGCGCACCTGCATGCCCCCACTCGAGACGAGGACTGACTTCCCTTGGGAGACTCCAGAAGTACCCCAAGATCCATGTCAGCACTGGAGAGGAATCCTCAGGTTCCGGCACCGGTTCCACACAAGATCTTAGGCCTCTGCATCGACGGGAGAGGAATCCCGAGAGGCCCCCGAGCAACTCGCATGGGGACTGGCCTTTCCTGACGCCACAGCGGGTCCCTGAGGTTCCCGTCGTAAGTCGAAAGCACCTGCCGCAACTCGAGAAAATCCAGGAGGTTCTGCCGTCCAGGCGAGATGAGGCCCATTTCCACTGAGGCGTCTCCAGGCTAATCACACCTAACGTCTGGAACTTCTGGAACTTCCAAAGGGTCCCTTCACACCCTTGCTGCAACTCGAGAAGTTCCCCGATATATTGTTTCCACTCGAGAGGAAGCACGAGAGTCCCGCCCACATCCAGAGA
>NW_017192899.1:0-10062 GCF_001704415.2 Capra hircus
CACCTGGACGGAGAACTCCTGGATTTTCTCGAGTTGCGGCCGGTGCTCTCGACTTACGACGGGGATCTCAGGGACCCGCTCTGGTGGCCTCAGGAAAGGCCAGTCCCCATGCGAGTTGCTCGGAGGCCTCTCGGGATTCCTCTCCGTCGATGCGGGCCTATGACCTTGTGTAGAGTCGGTGCCGGAACCTGAGGATTACTCTCCATTGCTGATATGGATCCTGGGGTACTTCTGGAGTCTCCCCAGGGGGGTCAGTCCTCGTTTCGAGTGGGGCATGCACGTGTGCTTTTCTCCCGAGCTGTAGCAGCAGTGTCACGCTTCCCTTCGCGTGGATCAAGGGATCTGTGGCTTTCCCTCGAGGCATTCCCACGAGGCTTTCCCACGAGGCTTTCCCACAGGGCTGTCCCACGTGCCACCGTGGTGTGAGTCGATCCTCGGCTTGAAAGTCGAGGCAGTGCAGGTAATACAGGTTTCCCTGGAGTGGACTGAGACATCTGGGGGACTCTGGGAATGATTGCACGACCCTGGAGTTCCTCTCGCCTTTCCTGTGGAGAGCGCCTCCTCTTGAGATACGACAGGACCGCCGGGAATTCTTTCCCGAACACGCAGGGAAAGGATCCCTCCTCTCGAGCTAGGAGGCGGAAACGGGTCTCCTCTGGATGTGGGCGGGACTCTCTTGCTTCCTCTCGAGTGGAGACGGGTATGTCGGGGAACTTCTTGAGTTGCAGCAAGGGTGTGAAGGACCCTTTGGAAGTTCCAGAGGTTAGGTGTGATTAACCTCGAGATGCCTCAGAGAAATGGGCCTCATCTCGCCTGGAGGGGAGAACCTCCTGGATTTTCTCGAGTTGCGGCAGGTGCTCTCGACTTACAACGGGGACATCAGGGACCAGCTCTGGTGGCCTCAGGAACGGCCAGTCATCATGCGAGTTGCTCAGGGGCCTCTCGGGATTCCTCTCCCTTCGATGCCTGGGCCTAAGACCTTGTGTGGAGTCAGTGTCAGAACTTGAGGATACCTCTCCAGTGCTGACATGAATCTTGGGGTACTTCTGGAGTCTCCCCAGGGGATTCAGTCCTCGTCTCGAGGGGGTCATGCTCGGCGCTTTCCTCCCGAGATGTAGCAGCAGTGTTATGCTTCCCTTCGCGTGAATCAAGGGATCTGTGGCTTTCCCTCGAGGCTGTCCCACGAGGCTTTCCCACAGGGCTCTCCCACGTGCCACTGTGGTGTGAGTCGATCCTCGGCATGAAAGTCGAAGCAGTGCAGGGAAAACAGGATCCTCTGGAATGGACGGAGACATCTGGGGGCTCTTGGAATTGTGGCACGACCCATGAGTTCCTCTCGCCTTTCCTGTGCAGCGCACCTCCTCTTGAGATGCGTCGGAAACGTCGGAAATTCTTTCCCGAGGAAGCAGGGAAGGATCCCTCATCTCGAGCTTGGAGGCGGAAACGGAGCTCTTCTGGAGGAGGCCGGACGCTCGTGCTTCTTCTGGGAGTGAGACGGGTATATCGGGGAACCTCCTGAGTTGTAGCAAGGGTGTGTAGGACCCTTTGGAAGTTCCAGAGTTTAGGTGTGATTACTCTCGAGACACCGCAGAGAAAATGGGCCTCATCTCGAATGGAGCAGAGAACCTCCTGGATTTTCTCGAGTTGCAGCAGGTGCTCTCGACATACGACCGTGACCTCAGGGACAGTGTAGCAGATGTGTCACGCTTCCCGTCGCCGGGATCAAGGGATCTGTGGCTTTCCCACGAGGCTTTCCCACAGGGCTGTCCCACGTGCCACCATTGTGTGAGTGGATCCTCGGCGTGAAAGTCGAGGCATTGCAGGGAAAACAGGTTCCTCTGAAATGGACTGAGATATCTGGGGGACTCTTGGAATGGTGGCACGACCCTGGAGTTCCTCTCTCCTTTCCTATTGAGAGCCCTTGATCTTGAGAGGCCACGGGAACGCTGAAAAATCTTTCCTGACTAAGCAGGATAGGATCCCTCATCTCGAGCTACCAGGCGGAAACGGGGTTCCTCTGGATGTGGGCGGGACCCTCGTGCTTCCTCTCGAGTGGAGACGGGTATGTCGGGGAACTTCTTCAGTTGCAGCAAGGACCCTTTTGAATTTCCAGAGTTTAGGTGTGATGAGCCACCAGACGCCTCAGAGGAAATGGGCCTCATCTCGCCTGGAGCGGAGAACCTCCTGGATTTTCTAGAGTTGAGCAGGGTCTCTCGAGTTACGACGGGGACCTCAGGAACCCGCTCTGGTGGCCTCAGGAAAGGCCAGTGCCCATGGGAGTTGCAAGGGGGCCTTTCGGGATTCCTCTCCCGTCGATGTCGGGGCCTAAGACCTTGTGTGGAGTCGGGGCTGGAACCTGAGGATTCCTCTCCAGTGCTGACATGGATCTTGGGGTACTTCTGGAGTCTCTCCTGGGAAGTCGGTGCTCATCTCGTGTGGGGGCATGCACGTGAGCTTTCCTCACGAACTGTAGCAGCAGTGTCACACTTCCCGTCGCGGGGATTAAGGGATCTGTGGCTTTCCCTCGAGGCGTTCCGACGAGGCTTTCCCACAGGGCTGTCCCACGTGGGACATGCCATGGTGGAGTGAGTGGATCCTCGGCGTGAAAGTAGAGGCAGTGCAGGGAAAACAAGTTCCTCTGGAATGGACTGAGACATCTGGGGGTCCCTTGGAATTGTGGCACGACACTGGGGTTTCTCTCGCCTTTCCTGTTGAGAGCGCCTCTTCTTGAGATGCGACGGGAAAGCCGGGAATTCTTTCCAGACGAAGCAGGAAAAGAATCCCTAATCTCAAGCTACGAGGTGGAAACCAGGCTCCTCTGGATGTGGGCGGGACCCTCGTGCTTCCTCTCGAGTGGAGACTGGTATGTCAGGGAACTTCTTGAGTTGCAGCAAGCCTGTGAAGGACCCTTTGGAAGTTCCAGAGGTTAGGTGTGATTAGCCTCGAGACGCCTCATTGGAAATGGGCCTCATCTCCCCTGGAGGGGAGAACCTCCTGGATTTTCTCGAGTTGCGGCAGGTGCTCTCGACTTACGACTGGGACCTCAGGGACCCGCTCTGGTGGCCTCAGGAAAGGCCAGTCCCCATGCGAGTTGCTCAGGGGCCTCTCGGGATTCCTCTCCCGTCGATGCCGGGGCCGAAGACCTTGTTTGGAGTCGGTGCCGGAACCTGAGGATTCCTCTCCAGTGCTGACATGGATCTTGGCGTACTTCTGGAGTCTCCCAAGCTTGCGTCAGTCCTCGGCTCGAGTGGGGTCATGCACGTGCGCTTTTCCCGAGGGTAGCAGCAGTGTCACGCTTCCCTTCTCGTGGATCAAGGAATCTGTGGCTTTCCCTGGAGTCTTTCCCATGAGGCTTTCCCACAGGGCTATTCCACTTGCCACCATGGTGTGAGTCGATACTCGGCGTGAAACTCGAACCAGTGCAGGGAAAACAGGAACCTCCTTCCCCACAGTAGGGGATACACTCCCCTTGGGCGGGTATCTCCAGGGCACTCGCGCTGGGGGGTTGCCCGCGGAGGTGCGGGCCTCAGGCTCCACGTGAGAAAAGCCCCAAATGGCATTAGCTGCCAGTCCAGACGCTGGCCCCTCAGGTCTCTGGCCGGAGCCTTGGGCTCCAGGCAACTCAAAGCCCTCGGGGGTGGCACTCTGGGACTGCTGTAGGGAAAGGATGCCAAGAGCCCACGGAGGAGTTGGGGAGGGGCATGGGGGAAACGGAGGCGAGGACAGTGAGGGATCTAGGTGGAGGCGCTGGAGAGAGCGTCTGGTGTCCCGGAATGCCTCGGAGGAGCCAGCGGGGACAGTCGAGGCCAGGGACCTGTGGAATGTGAAAAGGCGGGAAATCCCAGAGCAATGCAGGCTGGGAAAGGGGGCGTTGGTGGCCAATTCAAAGGGACCTAGGGGCGTTTCCTGGGCGGTGAGTTCCCTTGGCACTGCTGAGGGCCCCTGATTGATCCACTCAGGTTGAACCCACCCCCCGCTGCGAGGGAGGGCCACAAACCAAAGCCCCCGAACTGCCCGCCCACCCCAACGGGGATCTTGGCGGTCCAGGGCACAGCCGTGCCCGGGAAAAGCCCACTCGCTCCACGGGACTTCGTCCAGGGTCTCTGCTTGGAAAGAGGCCAGGGGCGGCCCCTCCATCTACCCACCCAAACCCTATTGACGTCAATGGTGGCGGAGACGCCTCCCGTTCTCCAGAGTCCTGAGCTGCTGGGTCCCGCCCACTCGGCCAGCAGTCTGCAGCGTGCCCGTGTGCCTCTCCCACCATGGCTTCCTCCGGCTCCTCCAGCACCTCAAGCGGTACGTTTGCCCTCGGTCCCTGTGGTCGGATCACATCTCAGGGGATTTGCGGGTGGCCTGGGCAAGGGCTCTCGGACAATGTGTTGACCCCCTCCACCCGAGAACGGCTGGGACCCATCGGCCAGGCCCGGGGTTCCGAGGCGTCAGGTGTGCCCAAATTCGGAGGGCGTGGCATCGTTCGTTCATCTTGCTCCTTTGGCACACACATGGCTTCTCCGTTCTCTTTTCTGGGAAGACAGTGTTGTTTCAGGGGGCGTGCTGCGGGGGGCGGGGGCCAGGGTTGGGGTGGTGGAGCGGGTGCTTTGCTGGGATGAGGCCCTTTATCCTCACATCTTCATGTGGGAATGGGAGTCGGGGAGCTCTGTGGCCTTGCTGCCTCAGTGGCTTCCTCTGCACAGGGGCCTAGTGGCTTCTGCCTTTTGTCAGGCGTTACGGGGTTTGGGGCTTTCGCCTTTTGTGGTGGCCTTGGCCTTTTGCCTTGGCTTGGGCCTTGGCCTTGCCCTCTTGGACGTTGCCGTTATGCACCTTGCCTTGGTCTTGGAGCTTGGCCTTGCCTATGCCTTATGAACTTGAACTTGACCTTGACCTTTGAAACTTGATACTTGGCCTTGACCTTGAACTTGACCTTTGCAACGCTTGAACCTTGAACTTGAACTTTGAACTTTTACCTTGACCTTGAACCTTGCACCTTGACCTTGAACTTCAACTTCAAGTTCAACTTGAAACTTGACCTTGACCTTGACCTTATGAACTTGAACTTTGACTTTGACAACTTTGACCTTGACTTGACTTGGAACTTGACCTTGCTTGAACTTGAACTTCAACTTGAACTTGAACTTGATTGACTTGACCTTGAACTTGACCTTGACTTGAACTTGACCTTGACCTTGACCAACAACGGGAGACCTCGAGATTTGCTCAGAGCACCGGAGGTCCAGAAGCAGGCCCTGTATCTCCCCTTCCCTTTGTGATCATTGCAAAGACATTCCTAGCTGATAGCAGGAGTGCCCCTGAAGAAGCAAGCAGTGGGAGTGTGTTTGACACGACTGTGTGCCTTCCTGGCCTCAGCTCCACAAGGGGCCTTTCCTCTCGAAGTAGGCCCCATGTCCCCTTGGGGAGGGTTGTCATGCCTCTTTTCTCCTCACTGCCAAAGGGTGGAGCCAAGCTCGCTCTGTCAGAGGTACAAAAACAGCAATTGAATGGATTTTCAAGCTCTTGCTAGGCTGCACCCTTTCAGGGCCCACTTTACTGAAACAGGTGCTCTGTGGCCCCTGGTTGGGTATGCAGGTTCACAAACAGGGTGAGATCCTGTCCAAGCAAGAATTTTCCTGAAAGACCTAGGCTCACTAGAGCTCTCCTCCAGAGCAAAGGGGATAGAGGAGATGTATGGAGAGTCTTTGCCTTCCCTGTGAGTGTGGGCTAGTCCTACGGCCCCAAGCTCAGGGATAACTGCCTCTAAGAAAGGAATGGCAAGAAGCGCTATTCTTGGAGGTTGGGACAGGGAGTTCGCAGCATGTGGGGAAAGAAAGACTTCTTCGGGGAAGAAGAGGCAACCACGGGGGTGTGTTTGCAAGCCTCTATTTGGAAGGAACAGGTTTGCTTATACAACTCAAGACCTCCAGATCTGCTCAGAGGACTGAAGTTCCAGAGACAGGGCCATGTATCTCCCCTTCCCTTTGAGATCCTTGCAAAGACATTCCTAGCAGATCGTGGGAGTGCCCATGAAGAAGCAAGCAGCGGGAGTGTGCTTTGACATCACTGGCTGCCTACCTGGGCTCAGCTCCTCAAGGGCCTTTCTCTCCTGGTAGGCCCTATCTCCCCTTTGGGAGAGGGTGGTGCCCTCTTCCCTCCACACTGCCAAAGGGTGGAGGTGGAGCAAACTCGTTCTCTCGAGGTAAAAAAAAAAAAGACAAATTGGATGGATTTTTAAGCTCTTGCTATGCTGCACCCCTCCAGGACCCACTCGAGCAAAACAGGTGCCTGTGGCCCCTAGGTCGGGTATGCAGGTTCACACACCGGGTGGGATCCCGTCAAAGCCAAGAATTTTCCTGACAGACCTAGGCTCACTAGAGCTCTCCTCCAGAGGAAAGGGGACAGAAAAGACGTGGTGTGGAGGTGGCTCTGCCTTCCAGGTCCCAATCTCAGGGATAACTGCCCCTAAGAAAGGAACTGCCTGCTCTGCTGCTGCTAAGTTGCTTCAGTCGTGTTCGACTCTGTGCGACGCCATAGACGGTAGCCACTAGGCTCCCCCGTCCCTGGGATTCTCCAGGCAAGAACAGTAAGTGGGTTGCCATTGCCTTCTCCAATGCATGAAAGTGAAAATGAAAGTGCAGTCGCTCAGTCGTGTCCGACCTCAGCGACCCCACGGACTGCAGCCTACCAGGCTTCTCCGTCCATAGGATTTTCTGAAAGGAACTGCAAGAAGCGCTTTTCCAGGAGGCTGGAAAGGGAGTTCGCAGGATGTGGGGAAAGAGAGCCTCCTTCGGGGAAGAATAGGCGCCACTTGTTTTGTGTTGCAAACCTCTATTGGAAGGACAGGTTAGCTTATACAAAGGGAGACCTCCAGATCTGCTCAGAGACCAAAGTTGCAGAGGCAGGTCGGTGTATTTTCCCTTCACTTTGCGATCCTTGCAAAGACATTCCTTGCTGATAGATGATTCAGCAAGGGCCTTTGAGACTGTTGTTTTCTTTCCTAGTTCAAAGATTCCTTCAGTTCCTAATATAGATATCCTAGAAATTATCTGACATCCGTGAAAATCTGATATGTCCTGGTCAAATGCTGTCAGTTATAATTCCAGTTATCATATTAAAGCATTTCAAGTCGCAGCAGTGACCAGATTACATTGTCAATTTCTATTTAATCAGGTTTTAACCATTCCTCTATGGTTTCACACTGATGCCTTTGCAGAAATACTGCTACTTCAAGATATATGGAATATACTTTTTTTAAGCTTACCGATAATTTGTTTGTTTGTTTTTTGTCTTCTGGTAAGCTGGTACCAGATGGAATTTAGTCTCCTCTCTAGGTTAAGAGAACAAAGTTTTCTTAGAATGCAATTTTGATAACAGACTATGGATTTCTTTACCTTTCATTGATTTATAATTGTTTTCATCATCTGTTTTTTACTTCGGTAAAGTAAAGAAGCCTTATTTAAGATTTTGGTACATGTAGGATGGACTAAGCTTTCCCACTCTTGCAAGTTCCCTTAACCCTTCAGATTCTTCTCGTGGGACCAAGATCTCACTTTCCTCCAGAGGGACAATCCAAGCTTTTATTAGTTGATCTGCCCCTGACATCAGAGTCCATTTGAGCACGAGTTGGCCTATAATTTAGGCATGAAACTATGACTACATAAAGAAAAGTGACTTTATGATTCAGGGATGGCCATGATATGCCTTGCACTTCAGAGAAAATGGGTTAAAATGATTTTTTTTTCTTCAAAACTGCACAGCCAGTTCTTTCAGCATATGCAATTGAAAACATCTAGTCATTAGGTCAGTTTTCATTCAATCCCAAAGAAAGCAATGACAAAGAATATTCAAGCTGCTGCACAATTGCACTCATCTCACACACTAGTAAAGTAATGCTCAAAATTCTCCAAGTTCACATGAACTGTGAACTTCCAAATGTTCAAGAGGGATTAAAACATGCAGAGAAACCAGAGATCAAACTGCCAACATCCACTGGATCATTAAAAAGCAAGAGAGTTCCAGAAAAAAAGACATCTATTTCTGCTTTATTGACTATGCAAAGCCTTGACTGTGTGGATCACAATAAACTGGGAAAAATTCTGAAAGAGATGGGAATACCAGACCACCTGACCTGTCTCTTGAGAAACCTGTATGCAGGTCAGGAAGAACAGTTCGAACTGGACATGGAACAACAGACTGGTTCTAAATAGGAAAAGGAATATGTCAAGGCAGTGTATTGTCACCCTGCTTATTTAACTTATATGCAGAGTACATCATGAGAAACACTGGGCTGGAGGAAGCACACGCTGGAATCCAGATTGCTGGGAGAAATATCAAGAATCTCAGATATGCAGATGACACCACCCTTATGGCAGAAAGTGAAGAAGAACTAAAGAGTCTCCTGATGAAAGTGAAAGAGGAGAGTGAAAAAGTTAGCTTAAAGCTCAGCATTCAGAAAACTAAAATCATTGCATCCAGTCTCATCACTTCATGGCAAATAGATGGGAAAACATTGGAAACAGCAGCAGACTATTTTGGGGGGCTTGGAAATCACTGCAGGTGATGGCTGCCTCCATGAACTTAAAACGTATTTATGACTTGGAAGAAAAGTGATGACCAAACTAGACAGCATATTAAAAAGCCGAGACGTTGCTTTGCCAACAAAGATCCATCCAGTCAAGGCTATGGTTTTTCCATATGTCATGGATGGATATGAAAGATGTACTATAAAGAAAGTGACAGCTGAAAATTGGATGCTTTTGAACTGTGGTGTTGGAGAAGATGCTTGTAGGTCGCTTAGACTACAAGGAGACGCAACCACTCCATCCTAAAGGAAATCAGGTCTGAATATACATTGGAAGGACTAATACTGAACCTGAAACTCCAATACTTTGGCCACTTGATGTGAAGAGCTGACTCACTTGGAAGTTGCTTTGATTTGCCTGTGAGTGTGGGAGCCCTCCCTGGGCAAAGGGCCTCAGGGGTCATTGCCACTGAATCACGACCTCCAAGCAAGCGCATTCCAGCTGTGTGACATTCAGGAAGCAGGAGACTGGGAAAACTATCTTCCTTAGAGGAAGGAAAGTCATCCACAGAGAGTGTGTTTTCAGGCCTCTCTTTGCAGCAAGTGTTTTGCTTCTCAGACATCAGAGCTGCAGGCTTGCTCTGAGGGCCTCAATTGCAGAGTCAGGGCTGTGTGTCTCACTGCACTTTCCAAGCATTGCAGACACATTCCTAGGTTGGAGCAGTGCTTCCCATGAGAAAGAAGCCTCGGAGTGTGTCTGAGCGGGCTGAGTGCCATGCTAGGGTCACCTAGTCGAGGGCACCTTGCACATCCAATGGGCCCCAGGCGAGTAGCTATGGACCGGCCCTTCGGTTGAGACATCCCAAAGCAGGGAACAAAGCTAGCTCTGTCAGAAGGAGGAAAACAGCAATGGGATGGATTTTCAAGCAGTTGCTAAGTCACACCACGTTAGGGCTCCCCGGAAAGAAATGCGAATTTTGGCCTCTAGGCCCAGTATCCAGATGTGTGCACAGGATATTTTCCCCACAGGATTCAAGAATGTTTCAGACAGACCTAAGCTCACTAGCTCTCTCCTGCAGAGGAAATGAAATATTGTTGCTGAACCACGAAAAGATGCTGGGATTCTTGGCTTATGAGGAGAAGAATTCAATCCAGGGCCCAAGACGAGGCTTGATTGCTCAGAGCTTTTGTGCCAATAGAGTTTTATTAAAGGATAAAGGAGATAGAGAAAGCTTCTGACAGAGACATCACAAGGGGCAGAAAGCGTACCCCCTTGCTAGTGTTAGTAATGGAGTTATATACTCTCCAATAAGTTATGACAACGAACAAAAGAATGGTCTGGAGGTTGTAAAGACTCACTTAGACCTACTCCATAATTGACATTTTAAGATACAGGATTAGCCAGAAGGTTTTTTCCAGAGACCGTCCTCAAGAAGGATGCATGATTGTTATATAATCCTAAGGAAGTATAATCCTAAGAATGTAGAGGGAAAAAACAGTTTGTCCTTCCTTCCTCCTTGAGAATTCTAGACCCCTCTCTCCTTGGGACC
>NW_017192900.1:0-10061 GCF_001704415.2 Capra hircus
CTGCAGGGTCGTGCCACCATTCCAAGACTCCCCCAGATGTCTCAGTCCATTCCACAGGAACCTTTCCCTGCACTGCCTCGGCTTTCACGCCGAGGATCGACTCACACCACCGAGACACGTGGGACAGCCCTGTGGGAGAGCCTCGTGGGAAAGACTCGAGGGAAAGTCACAGATCCCTTGGTCCACGCAAGCAGAAGCATGACACTGCTGCTACAGCATGGGAGGAAAGGGCACACTCATGCTCCCACTCGAGACGAGGCCTGAATCCCCTGGGGAGACTCCAGAGGTAGCCCAAGATCCATGTCAGCACTGGAAAGGAATCCTCAGGTTCCGGCACCGACTGCACACACAAGGTCTTAGGCCCCGACATCGAAGGGAGAGGAATCCCGAGAGGCCCCCGAGCAACTCGCATGGGGACTGGCCTTTCCTCAGGCCACCTAAGCGGGTACTTGAGGTCCAGGTCGTAAGTCGAGAGCACCTGCCGCAACTCGAGAAAATCCAGGAGGTTCTCCCCTCCAGGTGAGATGAGGCCCATTTCCGCTGAGGCGTCTCGAGGCTAATCACACCTAAACTCTCGAACTTCCAAAGAGTCCTTCACACCCTTGCTTCAACTCAAGAAGTTCCCCAACATACCCGTCGCCACTTGAGAGGAAGCAAAGGATCCCGCCCATATCCAGTGGAGCCCCTTCTCTGCCTCATAGCTCGAGAGGAGGGATCCTTTCAGTGCGTGGTCGGGAAAGAATTCCCTGCATTCCCATCGCATCTCAAGAGGAGGCGCTCGCCACAGGAAAGGCGAGAGGAACTCCAGGGTCGTGCCACCATTCCCAGAGTCCCCAAGATGTCTCAGTCCATTCCAGGGAAAACTGTTTTCCTGGCACTGCCTCCACTTTCAAGCCGAGGATCGACTCACACCACGGTTGCACGAGGGAAAGCCCTGTGGGAAAGCCTCGTGGAAAGCGTCGTGGTAAACCCTCGAGGGAAAGCCACTGATCCCTTGATCCACACGAAGGGAAGCGTGACACTGCTGCTACAGCTCTGGAGGAAAGCACACGTGCAAGCCCCAACTCGAGACGAGGACTGACTCCCCTGGGGAGACTCCAGAAGTACCCCAAAATCCATGTCAGCACTGGAGAGGAATACTCAGGTTCCGGCACCGACACGACACAAGGTCTTAGGGCCCGGCTACGACGGGAGAGGAATTCCGAGAGGCCCCCTAGCCACTCGCATGGGGACTGACCTTTCCTGAGGCCACCAGAGCGGGTCCCTGAGGTCCCTGTCGTAAGTCGAGGACACCTGCCGCAACTCGAGAAAATCCAGGAGGTTCTCCCTTTCAGGGGAGATGAGGCCCATTTCCGCTGTGGCGTCACGAGGCTAATCACACCTAACCTCTGGAACTTCCAAAGGGTCCTTAACACCCTTGCTGCAACTCAAGAAGTTACCCCACATACCCGTCTCCACCCGAGAGGAAACACGAGAGTCCCACGCACATTCAGAGTAGCCCTGTTTCCACCTCCTAGCTCGAGAGGAGGGATCCTTTCCCTGCGTGTTCGGTCAAGAATTCCCGGCTTTCCCGTCGCATCTCCAGAGGAGGCGCTCTCCACACGAAAGACGAGAGGAACTCCAGGGTCGTGCCACCATTCCCAGAGTCCCCCATGTGTCTCAGTCCATTCCAGGGAAAACTGTTTTCCCTGCACTGCCTCGACTTTCAAGCCGAGGATCGACTCACACCACTGTAGCACGTTGGACAGCCCTGTGGAAAAGCCTCGTGGGAAAGCCTCGAGGGAAAGCCTCTCGAGGGAAAGCCAGAGATCCCTTGATCCACGCGAAGGGAAGAGTGACACTGCTGCTACAGCTCGGAGGAAAGCGCACGTGCATGACCCCACTCGAGACGAGGATTTACTCCCTGGGGAGACTCCAGAAGTACCCCAAGAACCATTTCAGCACTGGAGAGGAATCCTCAGGTTATGGCACCGACTCCAAACAAGGTCTTAGGCCCTGGCATCGATGGGAGAGGAATTCCGAAAGGCCCCTGAGCAACTCACATGGGTACTGGCCTTTCCTGAGGCCACCAGAGCGGGTTCCTGAGGTCCCCGTCCTAAGTCGAGAGCACCTGCCGCAACTCGAGAAAATCCAGGAGGTTCTCCCCTCCAGGCGAGATGAGGCCCTTTTCCTCTGAGGCGTCTCGAGGCTAACCATACCTAACATCTGGAACTTCCAAAGGGTCCTTCACACCCTTGCTGCAACTCAAGAAGTTCCCCGACATACCTGACTCCACTCGAGAGGAAGCACGAGAATCCCGCCCACATCCAGAGGAGCCCCGTTTCCGCCTCATACCTCGAGGTCAGGTATCCTTTCCCTGCATGTTCGGGAAAGAATTCCCGGTGTTCCCGTCGCATCTCATGAGGAGGCGCTCTCCACAGGAAAGGCGGAGGAACTCCAGGGTCATGCCACCATTCCAAGAGTCCCCCAGATATCTCAGTCTGCCGGGGTCCAGCCCCGCTGGATCCAGGGAATTCGACGGATGGACGGCGTTGTCGTGGAAAGTCTTTTTTATTTATTAATGTAAGATTAGATTAAGAAATTATAGTGTAGTAAGAAGATTAACTGGAGGAAAAGGGCTGAATATCTTGGTTTACGTGGAAGGCCAATAAAATTCCAGACAAAGAATTTTCACCATCTACGTTGGGCCACCAGCCCCTGCTTGAATATCTAAGGGTGCCTCACCTTAAGCTCCCTTTCGTGCAGGTCTTAACAGCCAGGCAAGTAAGTAGACCTGGCGAGCCTCCGCGCCCCTGGTGGAGATTCAGCCTGAAGTTAAAGTAAAAAGCAGAGAGAAGGAAAGGGAGAGAAGAAGAAAGAGAGAAAAAGACACGGGGGAGCCTGAGTCTCAAGAAACCAGGCCGAGAGACTAGTTCGAGAAACTGGTCCGAGAAACTGGCCCCATCCTTTATTGTTCATAAAGCCTTTTATACTTTTGATAAAACATGGAGTTCAATGGGTAACACAAAATTATGTAGCGTTTGCACCCCAGACTCTTTCTGTACATCATTTTGTATACAAAAGGTCTCTGGTGATTTACATTATCTTCTGGCCAAGAGGCTTGTTAAACACTTTTTGGCTCTCTTCCTTAATGAATGTTAATTTTGTTTTTGTTTCCTCTGAAGTGTTTTTCTTTAATCTGCATTTCCTTAAATCATTAAAGTTACATCTCTATAAAACAAAGGTGCAGTGGGTTATAACAAAGAAGGTACTTAACTCAAAGATCTAATGTTCCTAATACCAGGTCTACTACTTGTTTTTTTTAATATACCAACTCTATCTAAAAATAAAGGATATGAAAATTTAGCAGCAAGCATTGACCCAAAAAATGAAACTTTTAATCAGTCCTATTATAAAGATTTTGACTCCTCGGATGCCCCTACATTCCTAGGATGCTTTAAGCTTCCTGTGCCTCCTGGGGAAAGGAGGCCTCAAACAATCACATGCCCAGCTGTACGAGTCCTGCAGGCAGGCTAGAAAGCATTCAGAGGGGTTTTTGGATTGAAACACTCTTTCAAATGCTGAAGACTAAAGCCCTGAATTGACTTTTTCCAGAAAATGTCAGAAGAGTGGAAAAGCAGAGCAAAAAAGCCGGCAGATTTTTGTTGGGGTATGTGCGTAGGAACTTCCAGAGGGGTCCCTGAAGTCTGAACACACCATGCCTATGTCAGCTTTCTTCCTCATGACGTTATCACGGACGGGAGTCCTCATACTGGCTCCCAGCATCAGTCCAATCCAGAGGAACCTGTTTTCCCCTGCACTGCCTCGACTTTCACGCTGAGGATCAACTCACACCACGGTGGCACGAGGGAAAGCCCTGTGAGAAAGCCTCGTGGGAAAGCCTCCAGGGAAAGCCACAGATCCCTTGATCCACACACGACGGAAGCGTGGACCCTGCTGCTACAGCTCGGGAGGAAAGCACACGTGCGTGGCCCTCACTTGAGAGGAGGATTGACTCTCCAGGGGAGACTCCAGAAGAACCGCCAATATCCATGTCAGCACTGCAGAGGAAACCTCAGGTTCCGGCCCTCGGAAACCACACAAGTTGTTCGGCCCGGGCATCAACAGGAGAGTTATCAAGAGAAGCCCCCCAGCATCTGGCATGGGGACTGGCCTTTGATGAAGCCACCAGAGCGGGTCCCTGACGTCCCCGTCGTAAGTCGGGAGCAACCTGCCGCAACTCGAGAAAATCCAGGAGGTTCTCCCCTCCAGGCGAGATGAGGCCCATTTCCAATGAGGTGTCTCGAGGCTAATTACATCTAATCTCTGGAACTTCCAAAGGGTCCTTCACAACCCTTGCTGGCAACTCAAGAAGTTCCCCGACATTCCCATCTCCACTCGAGAGGAAACACGAGGGTCCTGCCCACATCCAGAGTAGCCCCCGTTTCATCCTCCTAGCTAGAGATGAGGGATCCTTTCCCTGCTTGGTCGGGAAAGAACTTCCGGCATTCCCCGTCGCATCTCAGGTGGAGGCGCTCTCCAACAGGAAGGGAGAGAGGAACTCCATGGTCGTGCCACCATTTCAAGCGTCCCCAGATGTCTCAGTCCATTCCAGAGGATCTTGTTTTTACAGAGTGCCTAAACTTTCATGCCGAGGATCGCCTCACACCACGGTGGCACGGGGACAGCCCTGTGGGAAAGCCTCGTGGGAAAGCCTCTAGGAAAAGCCTAGAGGAAAAGCCACAGATCCATTGATCCACGCGACGGAAGCATGACACTGCTGCTACAGCTCGGGAGGAAGGGGCATGCGCATGCCCCCACTCGAGACGAGGACTGATTCCCCTTGGGAGACTTCAGAAGTATCCCAAAAACATGTCAGCACTGGAGAGGAATACTCAGGTTCTGGCCCCACTCCACACAAGGTCTTGGGCCCCGGCATCTACCGGTGAGGAATCCCGAGAGGCCCTCTAGCAACTCACATGGGAACTGGTCTTTCCTAAGGCCAACAGAACGGGTCCCTGAGGTCCCCGTCGTAAGTCGAGAGCACCTGCCAGCAACTCGAGAAAATGAAGGAGATTCGCCCCTTCAGGCGAGATGAAGCCCATTTCCACTGAGACGTCTCGAGGCTAATCACACCTAACCTCTGGAACTTCCAAAGGGTCCTTCACACCATAGCTGCAACTCAAGAAGTTCCACGAGAGACCCGTCGCCACTACATAGGAATCACCAGGGTACCACCCACATCCAGAGGAGCCCCAATTCCCCCTCCTAGCTCAATGTGAGGGATCCTTTCCCTGATTGGCCGGGAAAGAATTCCTGTCGTACCTGTCGCATCTCAAGAGGAGGCACGCTCCGCAAGAAAGGTGAGAGGAACTCCAGGGTCGTTCCACCATTCCAAGAGTCCCCCAGAAGTCTCAGTCCTTTACAGAGGAACTTGTTTACCCTGCACTGCCTCGACGTTCACGCGGGAGGACCGACACACACGATGGTGGCACGTGGGACAGCCCTGTGGGAAAGCCTCGTGGGAAAGCCTCGAGGGAAAACAAGAAACCCCTTGATCAACCCAACGGGAAAATTGACTCTGCTCCTAATGCTCGGAGAAAAGCGCACGTGCATGCCCCCATTGGAGACGAAGATGACTCCCCTGTGGAGACTCCAGTAGTACCCCAAGATCCATGTTAGCACTGGAGAGGAAACCTCAGGTTCGGGCACCGACTCCAAACAAGGTCTTAGGCCCCGTCATCGACCGGAGAGGAATCCCGAGAGGCCCCTTAGCAACTCGCAAGTCGACTGGCATTTCCTGAGTGGACCAGAGCGGGTTACATAAGTCCCGGTCGTAACTGGAGAGCACCTGCTGAAACTCGAGAAAATCCAGGAGGTTCTCCCCTGCAGGCGAGATGAGGCCCATTTCCGCTGAGGCGTCTCGAGTCTAATCACACCTAACCTCTGGAACTTCCAAAGGGTCCATCACACCCTTGCTGCAACTCAAGAAGTTCACCGACATACCCGTCTCCACACGAGAGGAAGCACCAGAGACCCGCCCACATCCAGAGGAGCCCCGTTTCCGCCTCCTAGCTCGAGAGGAGGGATCCTTTCCCTGCGTAGACAGGAAAGAATTCCTGGCGTTCCTGGCGCATCTCAAGAGGAGGCGCTCTCCACAGGAAAGGCGAGAGGAACTCCAGGGTCGTGCCACCATTCCCAGAGTCCCCCAGATGTCTCAGTCCATTTCAGGGAAACCTGATTTCCCTGCACTGCCTCGAATTTCTAGCCGAAGATCGACTCACACCAGGATGGCACATGAAACAGCCCTGTGGGAAAGCCTCGTGGGAAAGCCACGAGGGAAAGCCACAGATCCCTTGATCCATGCAAAAGGAAGCGTGACACTGCTGCTACAGCTCGGGAGGAAAGCGCACGTTCATGCCCCCACACAAGACGACGACTAACTCCCCTGGGGAGACTCCAGAAGTACCCCAAGATCCATGTCCACACTGGAGAGGAATCCTCCGGTTCCGGCACCGACTCCATACAAGGTCTTAGGCCCCGGCATCGAAGGGAGAGGAATCCTGAGAGGCCCCCGAGGAACTCGCATGGCTCCTGGCCCTTCCTGAGGCCACTAGAGCGGGTCCCTGAGGTCCCCGTCGTAAGTCGAGAGCACCTGCCGCAACTAGAGAAAATCCATTAGGTTCTCCCCTCCAGCGAGATGAGGCCCATTTCCGCTGAGGCGTCTCGACGCTAATTACACCTAACCTCTGGAACTTCCAAAGGGTCCTTCACACCCTAGCTGCAACTCAAGAGGTTCCAGGAGAGACCCGTCGCCACTCCATAGGAATCACCAGGGTACCACCCACATCCAGAGGAGCCCCAATTCCCCCTCCTGGCTCAAAAATGAGGGATCCTTTCCCTGATTGGCCGGGAAAAATTCCTGTCGTACCTGTCGCATCTCAAGAGGAGGCACGCTCCACAAGAAAGGTGAGAGGAACTCCAGGGTCGTTCCACCATTCCAAGAGTCCCCCAGATGTCTCAGTCCTTTCCAGAGGAACTTGTTTACCCTTCACTGCCTCGACGTTCACGGGAGGACTGACTCACACGATGGTGGCACGTGGGACAGCCCTGTGGGAAAGCCTCGTGGGAAAGCCTCGTGGGAAAGCCTCGAGGGAAAACAAGAAACCCCTTGATCAACCCAACGGGAAAATTGACTGTGCTCCTAATGCTCGGGAGAAAAGCGCACGTGCATGCCCCCATTGGAGATGAAGATGACTACCCTGTGGAGACTCCAGTAGTACCCCAAGATCCATGTCAGCACTGGAGAGGAAACCTCAGGTTCGGGCACCGATTCCAAACAAGGTCTTAGGCCCCGTCATCGACCGGAGAGGAATCCCGAGAGGCCCCTTAGCAACTCCAAGTCGACTGGCATTACCTGAGCGGACCAGAGCGGGTTACATAAGTCCCGGTCGTAACTGGAGAGCACCTGCTGACACTCGAGAAAACCCAGGAGGTTCTCCCCTGCAGTCGAAATGAGGCCCATTTCCGCTGAGGCGTCTCGAGTCTAATCACACCTAACCTCTGGAACTTCCAAAGGGTCCTTCACACCCTTGCTGCAACTCAAGAAGATCCCCGACATACCCCTCTCCACTCGAGAGGAAGAACAAGAGTCCCGACCACATCCAGAGGAGCCCCGTTTCAGCCTCGTACCTCGCGGTCAGGTATCCTTTCCCTGTATGTTCCGGAAAGAATTCCCGGTGTTCCCGTCGCATCTCATGAGGAGGCGCTCTCCACAGGAAAGGCGAGAGAAACTCCAGTGTCGTGCCATCATTCCAAGAGTCCCCCAGATATCTCAGTGTGCCGGTGTCCAGCCACGCTGCATCCAGGGAATTCGACGGATGGACGGCGTTGACGTGGAAAGTCTTGTGTATTTATTAATGTAAGATTAGATTAAGAAATTATAGGGTAGTAAGAAGATTAACTGGAGGAAAAAGGCTGAATAGCTAGGTTTACGCGGAAGGCCAATAAAATTCCCGACAAGGAATTTTCTGGCGGACTCTGGGAATGGTGGCACGACCCTCGAGTTCCTCTGTGACTTTCACACTAGGCTTTCCCACAGGGCTTTCCCACGAGTCTTATCCACAGGGCTGTCCCATGTGCCACCGTGGTGTGAGTCGATCCTCGGCTTGAAAGTCGAGGCAGGGCAGGGAAAACAGGTTTCCCTGGAATGGACTGAGACATCTGGGGGACTCTGGGAATGGTTGCACGACCCTGGAGTTCCTCTCGCCTTTCCTGTGGAGAGCACCTCCTCTTGAGATGCGACGGGACGCCGGGAATTCTTTCACGACCACGCAGGGAAAGGATCCCTCCTCTCGAGCTAGGAGGCGGAAACGTGGCTCCTCTGGATGTGGGCGGGACTCTCGTTCTTCCTCTCGAGTGGAGACGGGTATGTCGGGGATCTTACTGAGTTGCAGCAAGGGTGTGAAGGACCCTTTGGAAGTTCCAGAGGTTAGGTGTGATTAGTCTCGAGACGCCTCAGCGGAAATGGGCCTCATCTCGCCTGGAGGTGAGA
Organism: Capra hircus; assembly: GCF_001704415.2. Lineage (NCBI taxonomy): Eukaryota > Metazoa > Chordata > Mammalia > Artiodactyla > Bovidae > Capra > Capra hircus. Next base: position 8,534 of record NW_017192900.1, read on the forward strand.
ACCTCCTGGATTTTCTCGAGTTGCGGCAGGTGCTCTCGACTTACGACGGGGACCTCAGGGACACGCTCTGGTGGCCTCAGGAAAGGCCAGTCCCCATGCGAGTTGCTCTGGGGCCTCTCGGGATTCCTCTCCCTCGATGCCGGGGCCAAAGATCTTGTGTGGAGTCGGTGCCGGAACCTGAGGATTCCTCTCCAGTGCTGACATGGATCTTGGGGTACTTCTGGAGTCTCTCCAGGGGAGTCAGTCTTCGTCTCGAGTGGGGGCATACATTTGCGCTTTCCTCCCGAGCTGTAGCAGCAGTGTCACGCTTCCCTTCGCGTATATCAAGGGATCTGTGGCTTTCCCTCGAGTCTTTCCCACGAGGCTTTCCCATGAGGCTTTCCCACAGGGCTGTCCCACGTGGCACCGTGGTGTGAGTCGAACCTCGGCTTGAAAGTCGAGGCAGTGCAGGGAAAACAATGGACTGAGACATCTAGGGGACTCTGGGAATGGTGGCACGACCCTGGAGTTCCTCTCGCCTTTCCTGTGGAGAGCACCTCCTCTTGAGTTGCGACGGGAACACGGGGAATTCTTTCCCCACCACGCAGGGAAAGGATCCCTCCTCTCGAGCTAGGAGGCGGAAACGGGGCTCCTCTGGATGTGGCGGGACTCTCGTGCTTCCTCTCGAGTGGAGACGGGTATGTCGGGGAACTTCTTGAGTTGCAGCAAGGGTGTGAAGGACGCTTTGGAAGTTCCAGATGTCAGATGTGATTAGCCTCGAGACGCCTCGGCGGAAATGGGCCTCATCTCTCCTGGAGGGAGAACCTCCTGGATTTTCTCGAGTTGCGGCTGGTGCTCTCGACTTACGACGGGGACCTCAGGGACCCGCCATGCTGGCATCAGGAAAGGCCAGTCCCCATGCGAGTTGCTTGGGGTCTTCTGGGGATTCCTCTCCCGTCGATGCTGGGCCTAAGACCTAGTGTGGAGTTGTTGCCGGAACCTGAGGATTCCTCTCCAGTGCTGACATGGATCTTGGGGTACTTCTGGAGTCTCCCCAGGGGAGCCAGTCCTCGTCTCGAGATGGGGCATGCACGTGCGATTTCCTCCCAAGCTGTAGCAGCAGTGTCACGCTTCCCTTCGCGTGGATCAAGGGATCTGTGGCTTTCCCTTGAGGCTTTCCAGGAGGCTTTCACACGAAGTTTTCCCACAGGGCTGTCCCACGTGCCACCGTGGTGTGAGTCGATCCTCGGCTTGAAAGTCGATGCAGTGCAGGGAAAACAGGTTTCCCTGGAATGGACTGAGACATCTGGGGGACTCTGGAATGGTGGCACGACCCTGGAGTTCCTCTCGCCTTTCCTGTGGAGAGCGCCTCCTCTTGAGATGCGACGGGAACGCGGGGAATTCTTTCCCGACCACGCAGGGAAAGGATCCCTCCTCTCGAGCTAGGAGGGGAAACGGGGCTCCTCTGGATGTGGGCGAACTCTCGAGCTTCCTCTCGAGTGGAGACTGTCGGCGGGAGTTAGGGGGAACTTCTTGAGTTGCAGCAAGG
>NW_017192901.1:0-10060 GCF_001704415.2 Capra hircus
GTGGCGGCCGCCCCTCGCCTTCGCGCCGGGGCCCTCCGGGCCCCGCTCTGGTGGCCTCCGGCCCGGCCCGTCCCCCTGCGCGTTGCTCGGGGCCTCTGGGCTTCCTCTCCCTTCGCTCCGGGGCCTCCGCCTTGTGTGGCGTCGTGCCGGCCCCTGCGGCTTCCTCTCCCGTGCTGCCCTGGCTCTTGGGTCCTTCTGGCGTCTCCCCCGGGGCGTCCGTCCTCGTCTCGCGTGGGGCCTGCCCGTGCGCTTTCCTCCCCGCGCTGTCGCCGCCGTGTCCCGCTTCCCTTCGCGTGGCTCCCGGGCTCTGTGGCTTTCGCGCTTTCCCCGCGGCTTTCCCCCGCGGCTTTCCCCCGGGCTGTCCCCCGTGCCCCGTGGTGTGCGTCGCTCCTCGGCTTGCCCGTCGCGGCCGTGCCGGGCCCCCGGTTTCCCTGGCCTGGCCTGCGCCCTCTGGGGCCCTCTGGGCCTGGTGGCCCGCCCCTGGCGTTCCTCTCGCCTTTCCTGTGGCGCGCGCCTCCCTTGCGCTGCGCCGGCCCGCCGGCCTTCTTTCCCCGCCCCGCCGGGCCCGGCTCCCTCCTCTCGCGCTCGGCGCGGCCCCGGGGCTCCTCTGGCTGTGGGCGGGCCTCTCGTGCTTCCTCTCGCGTGGCGCCGGGTCTGTCGGGGCCCTTCTTGCGTTGCCGCCCGGGTGTGCCGGCCCCTTTGGCCGTTCCCGCGTTTCGGTGTGCTTCGCCTCGCGCCGCCTCCGCGGCCCTGGGCCTCCTCTCGCCTGGCGGGCGCCCCTCCTGGCTTTTCTCGCGTTGCGGCCGGTGCTCTCGCCTTCCGCCGGGCCCTCCGGGCCCCCTCTGGTGGCCTCCGGCCCGGCCCGTCCCCCTGCGCGTTGCTCGGGCCTCTCGGGCTTCCCTCTCCCGTCGCTGCCGGGGCCTCCGCCTTGTGTGCGTCGGTGCCCCCCTGCGGCTTCCTCTCCCGTGCTGCCCTCTCTTGGGGTCCTTCTGGCGTCTCCCCCGGGGCGTCCGTCCTCGTCTCGCGTGGGGGCCTGCCCGTGCGCTTTCCTCCGCGCTGTCGCCGCCGTGTCCCGCTTCCTTCGCGTGGCTCCCGGGCTCTGTGGCTTTCCCAGGGGCTTTCCCCCGCGGCTTTCCCCCCGGGCTGTCCCCGTGCCCCGTGGTGTGCGTCGCTCCTCGGCTTGCCCGTCGCGGCCGTGCCGGGCCCCCGGTTTCCCTGGCCTGGCCTGCGCCCTCTGGGGGCCTCTGGGCCTGGTGGCCCGCCCCTGGCGTTCCTCTCGCCTTTCCTGTGGCGCGCGCCTCCTCTTGCGCTGCGCCGGGCCCGCCGGGCCTTCTTTCCCGCCCCCGCCGGGCCCGGCTCCCTCCTCTCGCGCTCGGCGGCGGCCCCGGGGCTCCTCTGGCTGTGGGCGGGCCTCTCGTGCTTCCTCTCGCGTGGCGCCGGGTCTGTCGGGCCCCTTCTTGCGTTGCCGCCCGGGTGTGCCGGCCCCTTTGGCCGTTCCCGCGTTTCGGTGTGCTTCGCCTCGCGCCGCCTCCGCGGCCCTGGGCCTCCTCCTCGCCTGGCGGGGCGCCCCTCCTGCTTTTCTCGCGTTGTGGCCGGTGCTCCTCGCCTTCCGCCGGGGCCCTCCGGGCCCCTGCTCTGTGCCTCCGGCCAGGCCCGTCCCCCTGCGCGTTGCTCGGGGCCTCTCGGCTTCCTCTCCCGTCGCTGCCGGGGCCTCCGCCCTTGTGTGGCGTCGGTGCCGGCCCCTGCGGCTTCCTCTCCCGTGCTGCCCTGGCTCTTGGGGTCCTTCTGGCGTCTCCCCCGGGGCGTCCGTTCCTCGTCTCGCGTGGGGCCTGCCCGTGCGCTTTCCTCCCGCGCTGTCGCCGCCGTGTCCCGCTTCCCTCTCGCTGGCTCCCGGGCTCGTGGCTTTCCCTTCGCGGCTTTCCCCCGCGGCTTTCCCCCGCGGCTTTCCCCCCGGGCTGTCCCCCGTGCCCCGTGGTGTGCGTCGCTCCTCGGCTTGCCCGTCGCGGCCGTGCCGGGCCCCCGGTTTCCCTGGCCTGGCCTGCGCCCTCTGGGGCCTCTGGCCTGGTGGCCCGCCCCTGGCGTTCCTCTCGCCTTTCCTGTGGCGCGCGCCTCCTCTTGCGCTGCGCCGGGCCCGCCGGGCCTTCTTTCCGCCCCGCCGGGCCCGGCTCCTCCTCTCGCGCTCGGCGGCGGCCCCGGGGCTCCTCTGGCTGTGGGCGGCCTCTCGTGCTTCCTCTCGCGTGGCGCCGGGTCTGTCGGGGCCTTCTTGCGTTGCCGCCCGGGTGTGCCGGCCCCTTTGGCCGTTCCCGCGGTTCGGTGTGCTTCGCCTCGCGCCGCCTCCGCGGCCCTGGGCCTCCTCTCGCCTGGCGGGGCGCCCCTCCTGGCTTTTCTCGCGTTGCGGCCGGTGCTCTCGCCTTCCGCCGGGGCCCTCCGGGCCCCGCTCTGGTGGCCTCCGGCCCGGCCCGTCCCCCTGCGCGTTGCTCGGGGGCTCTCGGCTTCCTCTCCCGTCGCTGCCGGGGCCTCCGCCTTGTGTGGCGTCGGTGCCGGCCCTGCGGCTTCCTCTCCCGTGCTGCCCTGGCTCTTGGGGTCCTTCTGGCGTCTCCCCGGGGCGTCCGTCCTCGTCTCGCGTGGGGCCTGCCCGTGCGCTTTCCTCCCGCGCTGTCGCCGCCGTGTCCCGCTTCCCTTCGCGTGGCTCCCGGGCTCTGTGGCTTTCCCTCGCGGCTTTCCCCCGCGGCTTTCCCCCGCGGCTTTCCCCGCGGCTTTCCCCCGGGCTGTCCCCCGTGCCCCCGTGGTGTGCGTCGCTCCTCGGCTTGCCCGTCGCGGCCGTGCCGGGCCCCCGGTTTCCCTGGCCTGGCCTGCGCCCTCTGGGGGCCTCTGGCCTGGTGGCCCGCCCCTGGCGTTCCTCTCGCCTTTCCTGTGGCGCGCGCCTCCTCTTGCGCTGCGCCGGGCCCGCCGGGCCTTCTTTCCCGCCCCCCGCCGGGCCCGGCTCCTCCTCTCGCGCTCGGCGGCGGCCCGGGGCTCCTCTGGCTGTGGGCGGGCCTCTCGTGCTTCCTCTCGCGTGGCGCCGGGTCTGTCGGGGCCCTTCTTGCGTTGCCGCCCGGGTGTGCCGGCCCCTTTGGCCGTTCCCGCGTTCGGTGTGCTTCGCCTCGCGCCCCTCCGCGGCCCTGGGCCTCCTCTCGCCTGGCGGGGCGCCCCTCCTGGCTTTTCTCGCGTTGCGGCCGGTGCTCTCGCCTTCCGCCGGGGCCCTCCGGGCCCCGCTCTGGTGGCCTCCGGCCCGGCCCGTCCCCCTGCGTTGCTCGGGGCCTCTCGGGCTTCCTCTCCCGTCGCTGCCGGGGCCTCCGCCCTTGTGTGGCGTCGGTGCCGGCCCCTGCGGCTTCCTCTCCCCGTGCTGCCCTGGCTCTTGGGGCCTTCTGGCGTCTCCCCCGGGGCGTCCGTCCTCGTCTCGCGTGGGGGCCTGCCCGTGCGCTTTCCTCCCGCGCTGTCGCCGCCGTGTCCGCTTCCCTTCGGTGCTCCCGGGCTCGTGGCTTTCCCGGGCTTTCCCCCGGCTTTCCCCCGCGGCTTTTCCCCCGGGCTGTCCCCCGTGCCCCGTGGTGTGCGTCGCTCCTCCTTGCCCGTCGCGGCCGTGCCGGGCCCCCGGTTTCCCTGGCCTGGCCTGCGCCCTCTGGGGCCTCTGGCCTGGTGGCCCGCCCCTGGCGTTCCTCTCGCCTTTCCTGTGGCGCGCGCCTCCTCTTGCGCTGGCCCCGGCCCGCCGGGCCTTGCCCCCTCCCTCCTCCTCTCTTCGGCGGGGGCCCCGGGCTTTGTTCTTTCCTCTCCGCCGGGTCTGTCGGGGCCCTTCTTGCGTTGCCCCATCCCGCGGTTCGTGTGCTTCGCCTCGCGCCGCCTCCGCGGCCCTGGGCCTCCTCTCGCCTGGCGGGCCCCCCTCCTGGCTTTCTCGCGTTGCGGCCGGTGCTCTCCCTTCCCCCTCCGGGCCCCGCTCTGGTGGCCTCCGGCCCGGCCCGTCCCCCCGCGTTGCTCGGGGGCCTCAGGGGCTCCGCCCTTGTGTGGCGTCGGTGCCGGCCCTGCGGCTTCCTCTCCCGTGCTGCCCTGGCCTTGGGGTCCTTCTGGCGTCTCCCCCGGGGCGTCCGTCCTCGTCTCGCGTGGGGCCTGCCCGTGCGCTTTCCTCCGCGCTGTCGCCGCCGTGTCCCCTTCCCTTCGCGTGGCTCCCGGGCTCTGTGGCTTTTCCCTCGCGGCTTTCCCCGGCGGCCCCCCCCGGGCTGTCCCCCGTGCCCCCGTGGTGTGCGTCGCTCCTCGGCTTGCCCGTCGCGGCCGTGCCGGGCCCCCCGGTTTCCCTGGCCTGGCCTGCGCCCTCTGGGGGCCTCTGGGCCTGGTGGCCCGCCCCTGGCGTTCCTCTCGCCTTTCCTGTGGCGCGCGCCTCCTCTTGCGCTGCGCCCGGCCGCCGGCCTTCTTTCCCCGCCCCGCCGCCGGGCCCGGCTCCTCCTCTCGCGCTCGGCGGCGGCCCCGGGCTCCTCTGGCTGTGGGCGGGCCTCTCGTGCTTCCTCTCGCGTGGCGCCGGGTCTGTCGGGGCCCTTCTTGCGTTGCCGCCCGGGTGTGCCGGCCCCTTTGGCCGTTCCCGCGGTTCGGTGTGCTTCGCCTCGCGCCGCCTCCGCGGCCCTGGGCCTCCTCTCGCCTGGCGGGGCGCCCCTCCTGGCTTTTCTCGCGTTGCGGCCGGTGCTCTCGCCTTCCGCCGGGGCCCTCCGGGCCCCGCTCTGGTGGCCTCCGGCCCGGCCCGTCCCCCTGCGCGTTGCGGGGGCCTCTCGGGCTTCCTCTCCCGTCGCTGCCGGGGCCTCGCCTTTGTGTGGCGTCGGTGCCGCCCCTGCGGCTTCCTCTCCCGTGCTGCCCTGGCTCTTGGGGTCCTTCTGGCGTCTCCCCCGGGCGTCCGTCCTCGTCTCGCGTGGGGCCTGCCCGTGCGCTTTCCTCCCGCGCTGTCGCCGCCGTGTCCCGCTTCCCTTCGCGTGGCTCCCCCGGGCTCTGTGGCTTTCCCTCGGCTTTCCCCCGCGGCTTTCCCCCGGGCTGTCCCCCGTGCCCCGTGGTGTGCGTCGCTCCTCGTTGCCCGTCGCGGCCGTGCCGGGCCCCCGGTTTCCCTGGCCTGGCCTGCGCCCTCTGGGGCCTCTGGGCCTGGTGGCCCGCCCCTGGCGTTCCTCTCGCCTTTCCTGTGGCGCGCGCCTCCTCTTGCGCTGCGCCGGCCCGCCGGGCCTTCTTTCCCGCCCCCGCCGGGCCCGGCTCCCTCCTCTCGCGCTCGGCGGCGGCCCCGGGCTCCTCTGGCTGTGGGCGGGCCTCTCGTGCTTCCTCTCGCGTGGCGCCGGGTCTGTCGGGGCCCTTCTTGCGTTGCCGCCCGGGTGTGCCGGCCCCTTTGGCCGTTCCCGCGTTCGGTGTGCTTCGCCTCGCGCCGCCTCCGCGGCCCTGGGCCTCCTCTCGCCTGGCGGGGCGCCCCTCCTGGCTTTTCTCGCGTTGCGGCCGGTGCTCTCGCCTTCCGCCGGGCCCTCCGGGCCCCGCTCTGGTGGCCTCCGGCCCGGCCCGTCCCCCTGCGCGTTGCTCGGGGCCTCTCGGCTTCCTCTCCCGTCGCTGCCGGGGCCTCCGCCTTGTGTGGCGTCGGTGCGGCCCCTGCGGCTTCCTCTCCCGTGCTGCCCTGGCTCTTGGGGTCCTTCTGGCGTCTCCCCCGGGCGTCCGTCCTCGTCTCGCGTGGGGGCCTGCCCGTGCGCTTTCCTCCCGCGCTGTCGCCGCCGTGTCCGCTTCCCTTCGCGTGGCTCCCTCCGGGGCTCTGGGCTTTCCCTTTCCCCCGCGGCTTTCCCCCGCGGCTTTCCCCCGGGCTGTCCCCCGTGCCCCGTGGTGTGCGTCGCTCCTCGGCTTGCCCGTCGCGGCCGTGCCGGGCCCCCCGGTTTCCCTGGCCTGGCCTGCGCCCTCTGGGGCCTCTGGGCCTGGTGGCCCGCCCCTGGCGTTCCTCTCGCCTTTCCTGTGGCGCGCGCCTCCTCTTGCGCTGCGCCGGCCCGCCCCCGGGCCTTCTTTCCCGCCCCCGCCGGGCCCGGCTCCCTCCTCTCGCGCTCGGCGGCGGCCCCGGGGCTCCTCTGGCTGTGGGCGGGCCTCTCGTGCTTCCTCTCGCGTGGCGCCGGGTCTGTCGGGGCCTTCTTGCGTTGCCGCCCGGGTGTGCCGGCCCCTTTGGCCGTTCCCGCGGTTCGGTGTGCTTCGCCTCGCGCCGCCTCCGCGGCCCTGGGCCTCCTCTCGCCTGGCGGGGCGCCCTCCTGGCTTTTCTCGCGTTGCGGGCCGGTGCTCTCGCCTTCCGCCGGGGCCCTCCGGGCCCCGCTCTGGTGGCCTCCGGCCCGGCCCGTCCCCTGCGCGTTGCTCGGGGCCTCTCGGGCTTCCTCTCCCGTCGCTGCCGGGGCCTCCGCCCTTGTGTGGCGTCGTGCCGGCCCCTGCGGCTTCCTCTCCCGTGCTGCCCTGGCTCTTGGGGTCCTTCTGGCGTCTCCCCCGGGGCGTCCGTCCTCGTCTCGCGTGGGGGCCTGCCCGTGCGCTTTCCTCCCGCGCTGTCGCCGCCGTGTCCCGCTTCCCTTCGCGTGGCTCCCGGGCTCTGTGGCTTTCCCTCGCGGCTTTCCCCGCGGCTTTCCCCGCGGCTTTCCCCCGGGGGCTGTCCCCCGTGCCCCCGTGGTGTGCGTCGCTCCTCGCTTGCCCGTCGCGGCCGTGCCGGGCCCCCCGGTTTCCCTGGCCTGGCCTGCGCCCTCTGGGGCCTCTGGGCCTGGTGGCCCGCCCCTGGCGTTCCTCTCGCCTTTCCTGTGGCGCGCGCCTCCTCTTGCGCTGCGCCGGGCCCCCGGGCCTTCTTTCCCGCCCCGCCGGGCCCGGCTCCCTCCTCTCTCGCGCTCGGCGGCGGCCCCGGGCTCCTCTGGCTGTGGGCGGGCCTCTCGTGCTTCCTCTCGCGTGGCGCCGGGTCTGTCGGGGCCCTTCTTGCGTTGCCGCCCGGGTGTGCCGGCCCCTTTGGCCGTTCCCGCGTTTCGGTGTGCTTCGCCTCGCGCCGCCTCCGCGGCCCTGGGCCTCCCTCTCGCCTGGCGGGGCGCCCCTCCTGGCTTTTCTCGCGTTGCGGCCGGTGCTCTCGCCTTCCGCCGGGGCCCTCCGGGCCCCGCTCTGGTGGCCTCCGGCCCGGCCCGTCCCCCGTTGCTCGGGCCTCTCGGGCTTCCTCTCCCCGTCGCTGCCGGGCCCTCCGCCCTTGTGTGGCGTCGTGCCGGCCCCTGCGGCTTCCTCTCCCGTGCTGCCCTGGCTCTTGGGGTCCTTCTGGCGTCTCCCCCGGGGCGTCCGTCCTCGTCTCGCGTGGGGCCCTGCCCGTGCGCTTTCCTCCCGCGCTGTCGCCGCCGTGTCCCGCTTCCCTTCGCGTGGCTCCCGGGCTCTGTGGCTTTCCCTCGCGCTTTTTTCCCCGCGCTTTTTCCCCGCGGCTTTCCCCCCGGGCTGTCCCCCGTGCCCCCGTGGTGTGCGTCGCTCCTCGGCTTGCCCGTCGCGGCCGTGCCGGGCCCCCGGTTTCCCTGGCCTGGCCTGCGCCCTCTGGGGCCTCTGGGCCTGGTGGCCCGCCCCTGGCGTTCCTCTCGCCTTTCCTGTGGCGCGCGCCTCCTCTTGCGCTGCGCCGGCCCCCGGGCCTTCTTTCCGCCCCCGCCCGGCCGGCTCCCTCCTCTCCGCTCGGCGGCGGCCCCGGGCTCCTCTGGCTGTGGGCGGGCCTCTCGTGCTTCCTCTCGCGTGGCGCCGGGTCTGTCGGGGCCCTTCTTGCGTTGCCGCCCGGGTGTGCCGGCCCTTTGGCCGTTCCCGCGTTTCGGTGTGCTTCGCCTCGCGCCGCCTCCGGGCCCTGGGCCTCCTCTCGCCTGGCGGGGCGCCCCTCCTGGCTTTTCTCGCGTTGCGGCCGGTGCTCTCGCCTTCCGCCGGGGCCCTCCGGGCCCCGCTCTGGTGGCCTCCGGCCCGGCCCGTCCCCTGCGCGTTGCTCGGGGGCCTCTCGGGCTTCCTCTCCCGTCGCTGCCCGGGCCTCCGCCTTGTGTGGCGTCGGTGCCGGCCCCTGCGGCTTCCTCTCCCGTGCTGCCCTGGCTCTTGGGGTCCTTCTGGCGTCTCCCCGGGGCGTCCGTCCTCGTCTCGCGTGGGGCCTGCCCGTGCGCTTTCCTCCCGCGCTGTCGCCGCCGTGTCGCTTCCCTTCGCGTGGCTCCCGGGCTCTGTGGCTTTCCCTCGCGGCTTTCCCCCGCGGCTTTCCCCGCGGCTTTCCCCCCGGGCTGTCCCCCGTGCCCCGTGGTGTGCGTCGCTCCTCGGCTTGCCCGTCGCGGCCGTGCCGGCCCCCCGGTTTCCCTGGCCTGGCCTGCGCCCTCTGGGGGCCTCTGGGCCTGGTGGCCCGCCCCTGGCGTTCCTCTCGCCTTTCCTGTGGCGCGCGCCTCCTCTTGCGCTGCGCCGGGCCCGCCGGCCCTTCTTTCCCGCCCCGCGGGCCCGGCTCCCTCCTCTCGCGCTCGGCGGCGGCCCCGGGCTCCTCTGGCTGTGGGCGGGCCTCTCGTGCTTCCTCTCGCGTGCGCCGGGTCTGTCGGGGCCTTCTTGCGTTGCCGCCCGGGTGTGCCGGCCCCTTTGGCCGTTCCCGCGTTCGGTGTGCTTCGCCTCGCGCCGCCTCCGCGGCCCTGGGCCTCCTCTCGCCTGGCGGGCGCCCCTCCTGGCTTTTCTCGCGTTGCGGCCGGTGCTCTCGCCTTCCGCCGGGGCCCTCCGGGCCCCGCTCTGGTGGCCTCCGGCCCGGCCCGTCCCCCTGCGCGTTGCTCGGGGGCCTCTCGGCTTTCCTCTCCCGTCGCTGCCGGGGCTCCGCTCTTGTGTGGCGTCGGTGCCGGCCCCTGCGGCTTCCTCTCCCGTGCTGCCCTGGCTCTTGGGTCCTTCTGGCGTCTCCCCGGGCGTCCGTCCTCGTCCTCGCGGGGGGCCTGCCCGTGCGCTTTCCTCTCCGCGCTGTCGCCGGCCGTGTCGCGCTTCCCTTCGCCGCTCCGGGCTCTGTGGCTTTTCCCTCGCGGCTTTCCCCCGCGGCTTTCCCCGCCTGTGTGTCCCCCGTGGTGTGGTGTCGCTCCTCGGCTTGCCCGTCGCGGCCGTGCCGGCCCCCGGTTTCCCTGGCCTGGCCTGCGCCCTCTGGGGGCCTCTGGGCCTGGTGGCCCGCCCTGGCGTTCCTCTCGCCTTTCCTGTGGCGCGCGCCTCCTCTTGCGCTGCGCCGGCCCGCCGGGCCTTCTTTCCCGCCCCCGCCGGGCCGGCTCCCTCCTCTCGGCCTCGGCGGGCCCCGGGCTCCTCTGGCTGTGGCGGGCCTCTCGTGCTTCTCTCGCGTGGCGCCGGGCCTCTCGGGCCCTTCTTGCGTTGCCGCCCGGGTGTGCCGGCCCTTTGGCCGTTCCCGCGGTTCGGTGTGCTTCGCCTCGCGCCCCTCCCGGGCCCTGGGCCTCCTCTCGCCTGGCGGGGCGCCCTCCTGGCTTTTCTCGCGTTGCGGCCGGTGCTCTCGCCTTCCGCCGGGGCCCTCCGGGCCCCGCTCTGGTGGCCTCCGGCCCGGCCGTCCCCCTGCGCGTTGCGGGGGGCCTCTCGGGCTTCCTCTCCGGCGCCGGGGCCTCCGCCTTGTGTGGCGTCGGTGCCGGCCCCTGCGGCTTCCTCTCCCGTGCTGCCCTGGCTCTTGGGGTCCTTCTGGCGTCTCCCCGGGGCGTCCGTCCTCGTCTCGCGTGGGGCCTGCCGTGCGCTTTTCCTCCCCGCGGTGTCGCCGCCGTGTCCCGCTTCCCTTCGCGTGGCTCCCCGGGCTCCGTGGCTTTCCCTCGGCTTTTCCCCCCCGGCTTTCCCCCCGGGCTTTCCCCCCCGTGCCCCCGTGGTGTGCGTCGCTCCTCGGCTTGCCCGTCGCGGCCGTGCCGGGCCCCCGGTTTCCCTGGCCTGGCCTGCGCCTCTGGGGGCCTCTGGGCCTGGTGGCCCGCCCCTGGCGTTTCCTCTCGCCTTTCCTGTGGCGCGCGCCTCCTCTTGCGCTGCGCCGGGCCGCCGGGCCTTCTTTCCCCGCCCCGCCGGGCCCGGCTCCCTCCTCTCG
>NW_017192902.1:0-10059 GCF_001704415.2 Capra hircus
AGACTTCAAGAAGTACCCCAAGATCCATGTCAGCACTGGAGAGGAATCCTCAGCTTCCGGCACCGACTCCGCACAAGGTCTTATGCCGGGGTCCAGCCCCGGTGGATCCAGGGAATTCGAACGGTGAACGGCGTTGGCGTGGAAAGACTTGTTTTATTTATTAATGTAAGATTAGATTAGGAAACTATAGTGTAGTAAGAAGATTAAGTGGAGAAAGAGGGCTGAATAGCTTGGTTTACGCGGAAGGCCAATAAAATTCCAGACAAGGAATTTGCACCACCTACGTTGGGCCACCGGCGCCCGCTTGAATATCTAAGGGTGCCTCGCCTTAAGCTCCTTTCGTGGCGGGTCTTAACAGCCGGGGCAAGTAAGTAGACCTGGCGAGCCTCCGCACTCCAGGTGGGATTCAGCCTGAAGTTAAAGTAAAGAGCAGAGAGAAGGAAAGGTAGAGAAGAAGAAAGAGAGAGAAAGACACGGGGGGGAGCCAGAGTCCCAAGAAACCAGGCTGAGAGACTAGTTCGAGAAGCTGGTCCGAGAAACTGGCCCGGCCCCTGGCCTCCTCTTTATTGTTCAGAAGGCCTTTTATACTTTTGATAAAAACATGGAGATCAATGGATAACACAAAATTATGTAGCGTTCACAACCCAGATTCTTTCTGTATATCATTTTGTATACAAAAGGTCTCAGGTGATTTACATTATCTTCTGGCCAAGAGGCTTGTTTACCACTTTTTGGGCTCTCTTCCTTAATGAATGTTAATTTTGTTTCCCCTGAAGTGTTTTTCTTTAATCTGCATCTCCTTAAAGCATTAAAGTTACATCTCTATAGAACAAAAGGTGCAGTGGGTTATAACAAAGAAGGTACTTAACTCAAAGATCTAAATGTTGCTAATACCAGGTCTACTACTGTTTTTCTATATACCAACTATATCTAAAAATAAAGGATATGAAAATTTGGCAGCAAGCATTGACCCAAAAAATGAAACTTTTAATCAGTCCTATTCTAAAGCTTTTGACTCCTCGGAAGCTCCTGCATTCCTAGGATGTTTTAAGCTTCCTGTGCCTCCTGCGGTCAGGAGGCCTCAAACAATCACAAGCGCAGCTGTACGAGTCCTACAGGCAGGCTAGAAAGCCATCAGAGGGTTTTTGGATTGAAACACTCTTTCAAATGCAGAAGACTAACGCCCTGAATTGACTTTTTCCAGAAAAGGTCAGAAGAGTGAAAAAGCAGAGCACAAAAACCGGCAGATTTTTGTTGGGTACATGCTTAAAAATTTCCAGAGGGGGAAGTCTGAGCACGCCTTGCTTATGTCAGCTTCCTTCCTCATAAACTTGTCAACGGGGCTTCCTCACACTGGCTCCCGGCAGGCTTAGCCCGGCATCGAAGGGAGAGGAATCCCGAGAGGCCCCCGAGCAACTCGCATGGGGACTGGCCTTTCCTGAGGCCACCAGAGCGGGTCCCTGAGGTCCCCGTCATAAGTCGAGAGCACCTGCCGCTACTCGAGAAAATCCAGGAGGTTCTCCCCTCCAGGCGAGATGAGGCCCATTTCCGCTGAGGCGTCTCGAGGCTAATCACACCTAACCTCTGGAACTTCCAAAGGGTCCTTCACACCCTTGCTGCAACTCAAGAAGTTCCCCGACATACCCGTCTCCACTCGAGAGGAAGCACGAGAGTCCCGCCTCATCCAGAGGAGCCCCCGTTTCCGCCTCCTAGCTCGAGAGGAGGGATCCTTCCCATGCGTGGTCGGGAGAGAATTCCCAGGGTTTCCGTCGCATCTCAAGAGGAGGCGCTCTCCACAGGAAAGGCGAGAGGAACTCCAGGGTCGTGCCACCATTCCAGAGTCCCCCAGATGTCTCAGTCCATTCCAGGGAAACCTGTTTTCCTGCACTGCCTCGACTTTCAAGCCGAGGATCGACTCACACCACGGTGGCACGTGGGACAGCCCTGTGGGAAAACCTCCTGGGCAAGCCTCGAGTGAAAAGCCACAGATCCCTTGATCCACGTGAAGGGAAGCGTGACACTGCTGCTACAGCTCGAGAGGAAATCCCACGTGCATGCCCCCATTCGAGACGAGGACTGACTCCCCCTGGGGAGACTCCAGAAGAACCCCAAATCCATGTCAGCACTGGAGAGGAATCCTCAGGTGCCGGCAGCGACTCCACAAAAGGTCTTAGGCCCCGGCATCGACTGGAGAGGAATCCCGAGAGGCCCCCGAAAAACTCGCATGGGGACTGGCCTTTCCTGAGACCACCAGAGCCGGTCGCTGAGGTCCCCGTCGTAAGTCGAGAGCACCTGCCACAACTCGAGAAAATCCAGGAGGTTCTCCCCTCCAGGCCAGATGAGGCCCGTTTCCGCTGAGGCGTCTCGAGGCTAATCACACCTAACCTCTGGAACTTCCAAAGGGTCCTTCACACCCTTGCTGCAACTCAAGAAGTTCCCGACATACCCGTCTCCACTCGAGAGGAATCACGAGAGTCCCACATTCATCCAGAGGAGCCCCGTTTCCGCCTCCTAGCCTGAGAGGAGGGATCCTTTCCCTGCGTGGTCTGGAAAGAATTCCCGGAGTTCCCGTCGCATCTCAAAAGGAGGCGCTCTCCACAGGAAATGCGAGAGGAACTCCTGGGTCGAGCCACATTCCCAGAATCCCCCAGATGTCTCAGTCCATTCCAGGGAAACCTGTTTTCCCTGCACTGCGTCGACTTTCAAGCCGAGGATTGACTCACACCACGGTGGCACGTGGGACAGCCCTGTGGGATAGCCTCGTGGGAAAGCCTCGTGGAAAGCCTCGTGGGAAAGCCTCCTTGAAAAGCCACAGATCCCTTGATCCAGGCGAATGGAAGCGCGACACTGCTGCTACAGCTCGGGAGGAAAGCGCACGTGCATGCCCCACTCGAGACGAGGACTGACTCCACTGGCGAGACTCCAGAAGTACCCCAAGATCCATGTCAGCACTGGAGAGGAATCCTCAGGTTCCGGCACCGACTCCACACAAGATCTTAGGCCCGGCATCGACGAGAGAGGAATCCCGAGAGGCCCCCGAGCAACTCGCATGGGGACTGGCCTTTCCTGAGGCCACCAGAGTTGGTCCTGAGGTCCCCGTCCTAAGTCGAGAGCACCTGCCGCAACTCGAGAAAATTCAGGAGGTTCTCCCCTCCAGGCGAGATGAGGCCCATTTCTGCTGAGGCGTCTCGAGGCTAATCACACCTAACCCTGGAGCTTCCAAAGGGTCCTTCACACCCTTGCTGCAACTCAAGAAGTTCCCCGATATACCCGTCTCCACTCGAGAGGAAGCACGAGAGTTCTGCCCACATCCAGAGGAGGCCCGTTTCCGCCTCCTTGGTCAAGCGGAGGGATCCTTTCCCTGCGTGGTCGGGAAAGAATTCCGGCGTTCCGTCGCGTCTCAAGAGGAGGCACTCTCCACACAGGAAACGCGAGAGGAACTCCAGTGTCGTGACACCAGTCCCAGAGTCCCCCAGATGTCTCAGTCCATTCCAGGGAAACCTGTTTTCCTTGCACTGCCTCGACTTTCAAGCCGAAGATCGACTCACACCACGGTGGCACGTGGGACAGCCCACTGGGAAAGCCTCGTGGGAAAGCCTCGTGGGAAAGCCTCGAGGGAAAGCCACAGATCCCTTGATCCACGAGAAGGGAAGCATGACAGTGCTGCTACAGCTCGAGACGAGGACTGACTCCCCTGGGGAGACTGCAGAAATACCCCAAGATCCATTGCAGCACTGGAGAGGAATCCTCAGGTTCCGGCACCGATTCCACACAAAGTCTTAGGCCCCGGCATCGACGGGAGAGGTTCCCGAGAAGCCCCCGAGCAACTTACATGGGGACTGGCCTTTCATGAGGCCACCAGAGCGGGTCTCTGAGGTCCAAGTCGTAAGTCGAGAGCTCCTGCTGCAACTCGAGAAAATCCAGGAGGTTCTCCCTCCAGGCGAGATGTGGCCCATATCCGATGAGGCATCTTGATGCTAATCAACAAGCGTCTGGAACTAACAAACGGGCCTTCAAACCCTAGCTGCAACTCAAGAAGTTCCCCGAAATACCCCTCTCCACTCGAGAGGAAGCACGAGATTCTTGCCCACATCCAGAGGAGCCCGTTTCAGCCTCATAGCTCGAGAGGAAGGATCCTTTCCCTGCGTTATCCGGAAAGAATTCCCGGCGTTCCCTCGCATCTCAAGAGGAGGCGCAACCACAGGAATGGCGATAGGAACTCCAGGGTCTTGCCACCATTCCCAGAGTCCCCCAGATGTCTCAGGCCATTCCAGGGAAACCTGTTTCCCTTCACTGCCTCGACTTTCAAGCCGAGGATTGACTCACACCACGGTGGCACGTGGGACAGCCCTGTGGGAAAGCCTCGTGGGAAAGCCTCGTGTGAAAGCCTCAAGGGAAAGCCACATAATCCTTGATCCACCCGAAGGGAAGCGCGACAATGCTGCTACAGCTCGGGAGGAAATCGCACGTGCATGCCCCCACTCGAGACGAGGACTGACTCCCCTGGGGAGACTCCAGAAGTACCCCAAGATCCATGTCAGCACTGGAGAGGAATCCTCAGGTTCCGGCACCCACTCCACACGAGATCGTAGGCCCCGGCATCGACGGGAGAGGAATCCCGAGAGGCCCCGAGCAACTCGCATAGGGATTGGACTTTCCAAAGGCCACAAGAGCAGGTACCTGAGGTCCCCGTCGTAAGTCGAGAGCACCTATCGCAACTCGAGAAAATCCTGGAGGTTCTCCCTTCCAGGCGAGATGAGGCCCATTTCCACTGAGGCGTTTCGAGGCCAATCACACCTAACCTCTGGAACTTACAAAGGGTCCTTCACATCCTTACTGCAACTAAAAAAGTTCCCCGACATACCCGTCTCCACTCGAGAGGAAGCTCGAGAGTCCCGCCCACATCCAGAGGAGCCCCGTGTCCGCCTCCTAGCTCTAGAGGAGGGATCCTTTCCCTGCGTGTTCGGGAAAGAATTCCCGGCGTTCCGGTCGCATCTCAAGAGGAGGCTCTTTCGACAGGAAAGACGAGGGGAACTCCAGGGTCGTGACACCATTACCTGAGTCCCACAGATGTCTCAGTCCATTCCAGGGAAATGTGTTTTCCCTGCACTGCCTCGACTTTCAAGCCGAGCATCGACTCACACCACGGTGGCACGTGGGACAGCCCTATGGGAAAGCCCCGTGGGAAAGCCTCGTGGTAAAGTCTCGAGGGAAAGCCACAGATCCCTTGATCCACGCGAAGGGAAGCGAGACTCTGCTGCTACAGCTCTGGAGGAAAGCGCACGTGCATGCCCCCACTCGGACGAGGACTGACTCCCCTGGGGAGACTCCAGAAGTACCCCAAGATCCATGTCAGCACTGGACAGAAATCCTCAGGTTCCGGCACCGACTCCAAACAAGATCTTAGGCCCCGGCATCGACGAGAGAGGAATCCCGAGAGGCCCCCGAGCAAGTCGCATGGGGACTGGCCTTTCCTGAGGCCACCAGAGTGACTCCCCAGGGGAGTGGGTCCCTAGCAGTGTCATGCTTCCCTTCGCGTGGATCAAGGAATCTGTGGCTTTCCCTCGAGGCTTTCCCACGAGGCTTTCCCAGTGGGCTGTCCCACGTGCCACCGTGGTGTGAGTCGATCCTAGGCTTGAAAGTCAAGGCAGTGCAAGGAAAACAGGTTTCCCTGGAATGGACTGAGACATCTGTGGAACTCTGGAATGGTGGCACGACACTGGAGTTCCTCTCGCGTTTCCTGTGGAGAGTGCCCGAGCAACTTGCATGGGGACTGGCCTTTCATGAGGCCAACAGAGCGGGTCTCTGAGGTCCAAGTCGTAAGTCGAGAGCTCCTGCTGCAACTCGAGAAAATCCAGGAGGTTCTCCCCTCCAGGCGAGATGTGGCCCATATCCGATGAGGCGTCTCGAGGCTTATCAACAAGCGTCTGGAACTAACAAACGGGCCTTCAAACCCTAGCTGCAACTCAAGAAGTTCCCCGAAATACCCTCTCTCCACTCGAGAGGAAGCACGAGAGTCCCGCCCACATCCAGAGTAGCCCCGTTACTGCCTCCTAGCTCGAGAGGAGGGATCCTTTCACTGAGTGGTCGGTCAAGTATTCCCGGAGTTCCCGACTCATCTCAAGAGGAGGCGCTATCCACAGGAAAGGCGAGAGGAACTCCAGATTCGTGCACCATTCCCAGAGTCCCCCAGATGTCTCAGTCCATTCCAGGGAAACCTGTTTCCCTACACTGCCTCGACTTTCAGGACGAGGATCCACTCACACCACGGTGGCACTTGGCACAGCCCTTAGGGAAATCCTCGAGGGAAAGCCACAGATCCCTTGATCCATGCAAAGAGAAGCGTGACACTGCTGCTACAGCTTGGGAGGAAAGCGCACGTGCATGCCTCCACTCGAGATGAGGACTGACTCCCCTGGGGAGACTCCAGAAGTACCCCAAGATCTATGTCAGCACTGGAGAGGAATCCTCAGGTTCCGGCACCGACTCCACACAAGGTCTTAGACCCCGGCATCGACGGGAGAGAAATCCCGAGAGGCCCCCGAGCAACTCGCATGGGGACTGGCCTTACCTGAGGCCACCAGAGCGGGTCCCTGAGGTCCCCGTCGTAAGTCGAGAGCACCTGCACCAACTCGAGAAAATGCAGGAGGTTCTCCCTCCAGGGGAGATGAGGCCCATTTCCTCTGAGGAGTCCCCAGGCTAATTACACCTAACCTCTGGAACTTTCAAAGGGTCCTTCACACCATTGCTGCAACTCAAGAAGTTCCCCGACGTACCCGTCTCCACTCGAGAGGAAGCACGAGAGTCCCGCCCACATCCAGAGGAGCCCCCGTTTCCGCCTCATAGCTCGAGAGGAGGGATCTTTCCCTGCGTGGTCGGGAAAGAATTCCCGGCGTTCCCGTCGCATCTCAATTGGAGGCGCTCTCCACAGGAAAGGAGAGAGGAACTCCAGGGTCGTGCCACCATTCCCAGAGTCTTCCAGATGTCTCAGTCCATTCCAGGGAAACCTGTTTTCCCTGCACTGCCTCGACTTTCAAGCCGAGGATCGACTCACACCTCGGTGGCACGTGGGACAGCCCTGTGGGAAAGCCTGGTGGGAAAGCCTCGTGGGAAAGTCTCGTGGGAAAGCCTCGAGGGAAAGCCACAGATGCTTTGATCCACGCGAATGGAAGCTTGACAGTGCTGCTACAGCTCGGGAGGAAAAGTTCCGTGCATGCCCTTACTCGAGACGAGGACTGACTCCCCTGTGGAGACTCCAGAAGTACCCCAAGTTCCATGTCAGCACTGGAAAGGAATCCTCAGGTTCCGGCACCAGACTACACAAGGTCTTAGGCCCTGGCATTCGACGGGAGAGGAATCCCGAGAGGCCCCGAGCAACTCACATGGGGATGTCCTTTCCTGAGGCCACCAGAGCGGGTCCTTGAGGTCCCTGTCGTAGGATGAGAGGCACCTGCAGCAACTTGAGAAAATACAGGAGGTTCTCCTTCCAGGCGAGATGAGGCCCATTTCCGCTGAGGTGTCACAAGGCTAATCACTCCTAACGTCTGGAACTTCCAAAGGGTCCTTCACACCCTTGCTGCAACTCAAGAAGATCCCCAACATACCCGTCTCCACTCGAGAGGAAGCACGAGAGTCCCGCCCACATTCAGAGGAGCCCCGTTTCCGCCGTCATAGCTCGAGAGGAGGGATCCTTTCCCTCCGAGGTCGGGAAAGAATTCTCGGCATTCCCGTCGCATCTCAAGAGGGGACGCTTTACACAGGAAAGGCGTGAGGAACTCCCAGGGTCGTTCCACCATTCCCAGAGTCCCCCAGATGTCTCAGGCCATTCCAGGGAAACCTGTATTCCCTGCACTGCCTCGACTTTCAAGCCGAGGATCGACTCACACCACAGTGGCACGTGGGACAGCCCTGTGGGAAAGCCTCGTGGGAAAGCCTCGAGGGAAAGCCACAGATCCCTTGATCCACGGTGAGGGAAGGTGACACTGCTGCCTACAGCTCGGGAGGAAAGCGCACGTGCATGCCCCCACTCGAGACGAGGAACTGACTCCCTGGGGAGACTCCAGAAGTACCCCAAGATCCATGTCAGCACTGGAGAGGAATCCTCAGGTTCCAGCACCAGACTCCAACAAGGTCTTAGGCCCTGGCATTCGACGGGAGAGGAATCCCGAGATGCCGCCCGTGGCAACTCGCATGGGGACTGGCCTTTCCTGAGGCCACCAGATGACGGGTCCCTGAGGTCCCCGTCGTAAGTCGAGAGCACCTGCCAGCAAACTCGAGAAAATCCAGGGAGGTTCTCCCTTCCAGGCGAGATGAGGACCAATTTCCGCTGAGGCGTCTCGAGGCTAATCACATCTAACACTATGGAACTTCCAAAGGAGTCCTTCACAACCCTTGCTGCAACTCAAGAATTTCCCCGAAATACCCGTTCTCCAGCTCGAGAGGAAGCACGAGAGTCCCAGCCACATCCAGAGGAGCCCCGTTTCCGCCTCCATGGCTCGAGAGGAGGGATCCTTTCACTGCGTGGTCGGGAAAGAATTCCCGGCATTCCCCTTGCATCTCAAGAGGTAGGCGATCTCCACAGGAAAGGCGAGAGGAACTCCAGGGTCGTGACCACCATTCCCAGAGTCACCTAGATGTCTCAGTCCATTCCAGGGAAATCCTGTTTTCCCTGCACTGCTCGGACTTTCAAGCCGAGGATCGACTCACACACGGACACGGTGGTCAGCCTGTGGGACAAGCCCTCGTGGGAAAGCCTCGTTGGAAAGCCTCGTGGTTTGAAAAGCCTGCGAGGGAAAGACACAGATTCCTTATCCACTGCGAAGGGAAGCGTGACACTGCTGCTACAGCTCGGGAAGGAAAGGCGCAGTGCATGACCCCCACTCGAGACGAGGACTGACTCCCCTGGGGTAGACTCCAGAAGTACCCCAAGATCCATTTCAGCACTGGAGAGGAATCCTCAGGTTCCGGCACCGACTTCCACACAAGGTCTTAGGCCCCAGCATCGACGGGAGAGGAATCCCGCGAGGCTCCCGAAGCAAACTCGCATGGGGACTGGCCTTTCCTGAGGCCACCAGAGCGGGACCCTGAGGTCCCCTTCGTAAGTCGAGAGCACCTGTCGCAACTCGAGAAAATCCAGGAGGTTCTCCCGGCCAGGCGGAGATGAGGCCCATTTCCGCTTAGGCATCTCGAGGCTAATCACACCTAACTCTGGAACTTCCGAAAGGGTCCTTTCACACCCTTGCTGCAACTCAAGAAGTTCCCCGACATACCCGTCTCCACTCGAGAGGAAGCACGAGAGTCCCGCCCACATCCAGAGGAGCCCCGTTTCCGCCTCCTAGCTCGAGAGGAGGGATCCTTTCCCTGCGTGGTCGGGAAAGAATTCCCGGCGATTCCCGTCGCATCTTCAAGAGGAGGGGCTCTACAACGAAAAGGCGAGAGTAACTCCAGGGTCGTGCCACCATTCCCAGAGTTCCCAGATGTCTCCAGTCCATTCCAGGGAAAACCTGTTTTCCCTGCACTGGCCTCGACTTTCAAGCCGAGGATCGACTCACACCACGGTGGCACGTGGGACAGCCCTGTGGGAAAGCCTCGTGGGAAAGCCTCGAGGGAAAGCCACAGATCCCTTGATCCACGCGAAGGGAAGCGTGACACTGCTGCTACAGCTCGGGAGGAAAGCGCACGTGCATGCCCCCAATCGAGACGAGGACTGACTCCCCTGGGGAGACACCAGAAGTACCCCAAGGTCCATGTCAGCACTGGAGAGGAATCCTCAGCTTCCGGCACCGACTCCACACAAGATCTTAGGCCCCGCATCGACGGGAGAGGAATTCCCAGAGGCCCCTGAGCAACTCACATGGGGACTGGCCTTTCCTGAGGCCACTAGAGGCGGGTCCCTGAGGTCCCCGTCGTAAGTTGAGAGCATCTGCCGCAACTCGAGAAAATACAGGAAGTTCTCCCCTCCAGGCTAAATGAGGCCCATTTCCGCTGAGGCATCTCGAGGCTAATCAACCTAAACTCTGGAACTTCGAAAGGGTCTTTCACACCCTTGCTGCAACTTCA
>NW_017192903.1:0-10059 GCF_001704415.2 Capra hircus
CACTTCTCCCCTCAGGCCGAGATGAGGCCCATTTCCGCTGAGGCGTCTCGAGGTTAATCACACCTAACCTCTGGAACTTCAAAGGGTCCTTCACACCCTTGCTGCTACTGCAGAATTCCCCTGACTTAACCGCCGCTCCACTCCAAAGGAAGCCCGAGACTCCCGCCCACACTCCAGAGGAGGACCCGTTTCTGCCCTCCTAGCTCGAGGGAGGGTCCTTTCCTGCCGTGGTCGCGGAAAGAATTCCGGCGTTTCCTCGCATCTTCAAGGAGGCCACTCTCACAGCTCCACAGGAAAGGCGAGAGTAACTCCAGGGTTGTGCCACATTCCAGAGTCCCCAGATGTATCAGTCCATTCCAGGGAAACCTGTTTCCTGCACTGCCTCGACTTTCTAGCCGAGGATCGACTCACACCACGGTGGCACGTGGACAGCCCTGTGCGAAAGCCTCGTGGGAAAGCCACAGATCCCTTGATCCACGCAAAAGGGAAGCGTGACACTGCTGCTCCAGCTCGGGAGGAAAGCGCACGTGCATGCCCTCACTCGAGATGAGGACTGACTCCCCTTGGGAGACTCCAGAAGTACCCCAAGTTCCATGTCAGCACTGGAGAGGAATCCTCAGGTTCCGGCCACCGACTACACACAAGATCTTAGGCCCCGGCATCGATGGGAGAGGAATCCGAGAGGCCCCCGAGCAACTCGCATGGGGACTGGCCTTTCCTGAGGCCACCAGAGCGGGTCCCTGAGGTCCCGGTAGTAATTCGAGAGCACCTGCCGCATCTCGAGAAAATCCAGGAGATTCTCCCCTCCCAGGCGAGATGAGGCCCATTTCTGATGAGGCGTCTCGAGGCTAATCACACCTAACCCCTGGAACTTCGAAAGGGTCCTTCACACCCTTGCTGCAACTCAAGAAGTACCCCAACATACCCGTCTCCACTCGAGAAGGAAGCACGAGAGTCCCGTCCACATCCAGAGGAGCCCCTTTTGCGCCTCATAACTCGAGAGGAGGGATCCTTTCCCTGCGTGGTCGGGAAAGAATTCCCGGTGTTCCTGTCGGATCTCATGTGGAGGCTCTTCTCCACAGGAAAGGCGAGAGGAACTCCAGGGTCGTGCCACCATTTCCCAGAGTCCCCCAGATGTCTCAGTCCATTCCTGGGAAAACTGTTTTCCCTGCACTGCCTCGACTTTCAAGCCGAGGATCCACTCACACAACGGTGGCACGTGGGACAGCCCTGTGGGAAAGCCTCATGGGAAAGCCTCCTGGGAAAGCCTCGAGGGAAAGCCACAGATCCCTTGATCCACGCGAAGGGAAGCGTGACACTGCTGCTACAGCTCGGGAGGAAATCGCACGTGCATGCCCTCACTCGAGGTGAGGACTGACTCCCCTGGGGAGACACCAGAAGTACCCCAAGTTCCATGTCAGCACTGGAGAGGAATCCTCAGGTTCCGGGACCGACTCCACACAAGATCTTAGGCCCGGCATCACCGGGAGAGCAATCCCGATAGGCCCCCGAACAACTCGCAAGGGGACTGGCCTTTCCTGAGGCCACAGAGCGGGTCCTGAGGTCCCTGTCGTAAGTCGAGAGCACCTGCCGCAACTCGAGAAATCAGGAGGTTCTCCCCTCCAGGCGAGATGAGGCCCATTTCCGCTGAGGCGTCTCGAGGCTAATCACATCTAACATCTGGAATTTCCAAAGGGTCCTTCACACCCTTGCTGCAACTCAAGAAGTTCCCCGACATACCCGTCTCCACTCTAGAGGAAGCACGAGAGTTCCCACCCACATCCACAGGAGCCCCGTTTCCGCCTCCTGGCTCGAGAGGAGGATCCTTTCCCTGCTTGGTGGGGAAAGAATTCCCCGCGTTCCCGTCGCATCTCAAGAGGAGGCGCTCTCCACAGGAAAGGCGAGAGGAACACCAGGATCCTGCCACCATTCCCAGAGTCCCGGCAGATGTCTCAGTCCATTCCAGGGAAACCTGTTTTCCCTGCACTGCCTCGACTTTCAAGCCAAGGATCGACTCACACCACGGTGGCACGTGGGACAGCCCTGTGGGAAAGCCTCGTTTAAAGCCTGGTGGGAAAGCCTCGAGGGAAAGCCACAGATCCCTTGATCCACGCGAATGGAAGCGCGACACTGCTGCTACAGCTCGGGAGGAAAGCGCACGTGCATGCCCCCACTCGAGACGAGGACTGACTCCACTGGGGAGACTCCAGAAGTACCCCCAGATCCATGCCAGCACTGGCAGAGGAATCCTCAGGTTCCGGAACCGACTCCACACAAGATCTTGAGGCCCCGGCATCGACGGGAGAGGAATCCTGAGAGGTCCCGGAGCAACTCGCATGGGGACTGGCCTTTCCTGAGGCCCCCAGAGCGGGTCCCTAAGGTCCCCGTCGTAAGTCGAGAGCACCTGCCGCAACTCGAGAAAATCCAGGAGGTTCTCCCCTCCAGGCGAGATGAGGCCCATTTCCAAAGAGGCATCTCGAGGCTAATCACACCTAACCTCTGGAACTTCCAACGGGTCCTTCACACCCTTGCTGCAACTCAAGAAGTTCCCCGACATACCCGTCTCCACTCGAGAGGAAGCACGAGAGTCCCGCCCACATCCAGAGGAGCCCCGTTTCCGCCTCCTAGCTCGAGAGGAGGGATCCTTTCCCTGCGTGGTCGGGAAAGAATTCCCGGCGTTCCCGGCGCATCTCAAGAGGAGGCGCTCTCCACAGGAAAGGCAAGAGGAACTCGAGGGTCGTGCCACCATTCCCAGAGTACCGCCAGAAAATTCCTTGTCGGGAATTTTATTGGCCTTCCGCGTAAACCTAGCTATTCAGCCTTTTTCCTCCAGTTAATCTTCTTACTACCCTATAATTTCTTAATCTCATCTTACATTAATAAATACACAAGACTTTCCACGTCAACGGCCGTCCATCCATCGAATTCCCTGGATCCAGCGGGGCTGGACCCCGGCACACTGAGATATCTGGGGGACTCTCAAAATGATGGCACGACACTGGAGTTTCTCTCGCCTTTCCTGTGGAGAGCGCCTCCTCTTGAGATGCGACGGGAACACCGGGAATTCTTTCCGGAACATACAGGGAAAGGATACCTGACCGCGAGGTACGAGGCGGAAACGGGGCTCCTCTGGATGTGGGCGGGACTCTCGGGCTTCCTCTCGAGTGGAGTCAGGTATGTTGGGGAACTTCTTGAGTTGTAGCAAGGGTGTGAAGGACCCTTTGGAAGTTCCAGGGGTTAGGTGTGATTAGCCTCGAGACGCCTGAGCGGAAATGGGCCTCATCTCGCCTGGAGGGGAGAACCTCCTGGATTTTCTCGAGTTTCGGCAGGTGCTCTTGACTTACGACGGGGACCACAGGGACCCGCTCTGGTGGCCTCAGGAAAGGCCAGTCCCCATGCGAGTTGCTCGGGGGCCTCTCGGGATTCCTCTCCTTCGACGCCTGGGCCTAAGACCTTGTGTGGAGTCGGTGCCGGAACCTGAGGATTCCTCTCCAGTGCTGACATGCATCTTACGGTACTTCTGGAGTCTCCCCAGGGGAGTCAGTCCTCGTCTCGAGTGGGGGCATGCACGTTCGCTTTCCTCCCGAGCTGTAGCAGAACTGTCACGCTTCCCTTCCCTTGGATCAAGGGATCTGTGGCTTTCCCTCGAGGCTTTCCCAGGAGGCTTTCCCACGAGGCTTTCCCACAGGGCTGTCCCACGTGCCACCGTGGTGTGAGTCGATCCTCGGCTTGAAAGTCGAAGCAGTGCAGGGAAAACAGGTTTCCCTGGAATGGACTGAGACATCTGGGGGACTCTGGGAATGGTGGCACGACCCTGGAGTTCCTCTCGCCTTTCCTGTGGAGAGCGGCCTCCTCTTGAGATGAGACAGGAACACCGGGAGTTCTTTCCTGACCATGCAGGGAAAGGATCCCTCCTCTCGAGCTAGGAGGCGGAAACGGGGCTCCTCTGTATGTGGGCGGGACTCTCGTTCTTCCTCTCGAGTGGAGAGAGGTATGTAGGGGATCTTCTTGAGTTGCAGCAAGGGTGTGAAGGACCCTTTGGAAGTTCCAGAGGTTAGGTGTGATTAGACTCGAGACGTCTCAGCGGAAATGGGCCTCATCTCGACTGCAGGGGAGAACCTCCTGGGTTTTCTCGGAGTTTCAGCAGGTGCTCTCCAGTTACGACCGGGACTTATGTAACCCGCTCTGGTCCGCTCAGGTAATGCCAGTCGACTTGCGAGTTGCTAAGGGGCCTCTCGGGATTCCTCTCCGGTCGATGACGGGGCCTAAGACCTTTTTTGGAATCGGTGCCCGAACCTGAGGTTTCCTCTCCAGTGCTGAAATGGATCTTGGGGTACTACTGGAGTCTCCACAGGGGAGTCATCTTCGTCTCCAATGGGGGCATGCACGTGCGCTTTTCTCCGAGCATTAGGAGCAGAGTCAATTTTCCCGTTGGGTTGATCAAAGGGTTTCTTGTTTTCCCTCGAGGCTTTCCCACGTGGCTTTCCCACGAGGCTTTCCCACAGGGCTGTCCCACGTGCCACCATCGTGTGAGTCGGTCCTCCGCGTGAACGTCGAGGCAGTGCAGGGTAAACAAGTTCCTCTGGAAAGGACTGAGTCATCTGGGGGACTCTTGGAATGGTGGAACGACCCTGGAGTTCCTCTCACCTTTCTTGTGGAGCGTGCCTCCTCTTGAGATGCGACAGGTACGACAGGAATTCTTTCCCGGCCAATCAGGGAAAGCATCCCTCACATTGAGCTAGGAGGGGGAATTGGGGCTCCTCTGGATGTGGGTGGTACCCTGGTGATTCCTATGTAGTGGCGACGGGTCTCTTCTGGATCTTCTTGAGTTGCAACAAGGGTGTGAAGGACCCTTTGGAAGTTCCAGAGGTTAGGTGTGATTAGCCTCGAGACGTCTCAGTGGAAATGGGCCTCATCTCGCCTGAAGGGGAGAATCTCCTTCATTTTCTCGAGTTGTGGCAGGTGCTCTCGACTTACGACGGGGACCTCAGGGACCCGTTCTGTTGGCCTTAGGAAGACCAGTCCCCATGCGAGTTGCTAGAGGGCCTCTCGGGATTCCTCACCGGTAGATGCCGGGGCCCAAGACCTTCGGTGGAGTGGGGGCCAGAACCTGAGTATTCCTCTCCAGTGCTGACATGTTTTTGGGATACTTCTGAAGTCTCCCAAGGGGAATCAGTCCTCGTCTCGAGTGGGGGCATGTGCATGCTCTTTCCTCCCGAGCTGTAGCAGCAGTGTCATGCTTCCCGTCGCGTGGATCAATGGATCTGTGGCTTTTCCTCTAGGCTTTTCCTAGAGGATTTCCCACGAGGCTTTCCCACAGGGCTGTCCCCGTGCCACCGTGGTGTGAGGCGATCCTCGGCATGAAAGTTTAAGCACTCTGTAAAAACAAGATCCTCTGGAATGGACTGAGACATCTGGGGACGCTTGGAATGGTGGCACGACCATGGAGTTCCTCTCTCCCTTCCTGTGGAGAGCGCCTCCACCTGAGATGCGACGGGAATGCCGGAAGTTCTTTCCCGACCAAGCAGGGAAAGGATCCCTCATCTCTAGCTAGGAGGATGAAACGGGGCTACTCTGGATGTGGGCAGGACCCTCGTGTTTCCTCTCGAGTGGAGATGGGAATGTCGGGGAACTTCTTGAGTTGCAGCAAGGGTGTGAAGGACCCTTTGGAAGTTCCAGAGATTAGATGTAATTAGCCTCGAGACACCTCATTGGAAATGGGCCTCATCTCGCCTGGAGGGGAGAACCTCCTGGATTTTCTCGAGTTGCGGCAGGTGCTCCCGACTTACGACGGGGACCTCAGGGACCCGCTCTGGTGACTTCATCAAAGTCCAGTCCCCATGCCAGATGCTGGGGGGCTTCTCTTGATAACTCTCCTGTTGATGCCCGGGCCGAACAACTTGTGTGGATTCGGGGCCGGAACCTGAGGTTTCCTCAGCAGTGCTGACATGGATATTGGGGTTCTTCTGGAGTCTCACCTGGAGAGTCAATCCTCCTCTCAAGTGAGGGCACGCACGTGTGCTTTCCTCCCGAGCTGTAGCAGCAGGGTCACGCTTCCCGTCGTGTGGATCAAGGGATCTGTGGCTTTCCCTGGAGGCTTTCCCACGAGGCTTTCTCACAGGGCTTTCCCTCGTGCCACCGTGGTGTGAGTTGATCCTCAGCGTGAAAGACGAGGCAGTGCAGGGAAAACAGGTTCCTCTGAATTGGACTGATGCTGGGAGCCAGTATGAGGACTCCCGCCCGTGATAACGTCATGAGGAAGAAAGCTGACATAGGCATGGTGTGTTCAGACTTCAGGGACCCCTCTGGAAGTTCCTATGCACGTACCCCAACAAAAATCTGCCGGCTTTTTTTCTCTGCTTTTTCCACTCTTCTGACATTTTCTGGAAAAAGTCAATTCAGGGCTTTAGTCTTCTGCATTTGAAAGAGTGTTTCAATCCAAAAACCCCTCTGAATGCTTTCTAGCCTGCCTGCAGGACTCGTACAGCTGGGCATGTGATTGTTTGAGGCCTCCTTTCCCCAGGAGGCACAGGAAGCTTAAAGCATCCTAGGAATGTAGGGGCATCCGAGGAGTCAAAATCTTTATAATAGGACTGATTAAAAGTTTCATTTTTTGGGTCAATGCTTGCTGCTAAATTTTCATATCCTTTATTTTTAGATAGAGTTGGTATATTAAAAAAACAAGTAGTAGACCTGGTATTAGCAACATTAGATCTTTGAGTTAAGTACCTTCTTTGTTATAACCCACTGCACCTTTGTTCTATAGAGATGTAACTTTAATGCTTTAAGGAAATGCAGATTAAAGAAAAACACTTCAGAGGAAACAAAATTAACATTCATTAAGGAAGAGAGCCAAAAAGTGTTTAACAAGCCTCTTGGCCAGAAGATAATGTAAATCACCAGAGACCTTTTGTATACAAAATAATGTACAGAAAGAGTCTGGGGTGCGAACGCTACATAATTTTGTGTTACCCATTGAACTCCATGTTTTATCAAAAGTATAAAAGGCTTTATGAACAATAAAGGATGGGGCCAGTTTCTTCGGACCAGTTTCTCGAACTAGTCTCTCGGCCTGGTTTCTTGGGACTCAGGCTCCCCCGTGTCTTTTTCTCTCTTTCTTCTTCTCTCCCTTTCCTTCTCTCTGCTTTTTACTTTAACTTCAGGCTGAATCTCCACCAGGGGCGCGGAGGCTCGTCAGGTCTACTTACTTGCCTGGCTGTTAAGACCTGCACGAAAGGGAGCTTAAGGCGAGGCACCCTTAGATATTCAAGCAGGGGCTGGTGGCCCAACGTAGATGGTGAAAATTCCTTGTCTGGAATTTTATTGGTCTTCCACGTAAACCAAGCTATTCAGCCCTTTTCCTCCAGTTAATCTTCTTACTACACTATAATTTCTTAATCTAATCTTACATTAATAAATAAAAAAGACTTTCCACGACAACGCCGTCCATCCGTCGAATTCCCTGGATCCAGCGGGGCTGGACCCCGGCAGACTGAGATATCTGGGGGACTCTTGGAATGGTGGCACGACCCTGGAGTTCCTCCGCTTTTCCTGTGGAGAGCGCCTCCTCATGAGATGCGACGGGGAACACCGGGAATTCTTTCCCGAACATGCAGGGAAAGGATACCTGACCTCGAGGTGTGAGGCGGAAACGGGGCTCCTCTGGATGTGGGCGGGATTCTCGTGCTTCTTCTCGAGTGGAGTCAGGTATGTCGGAGAACTTCTTGAGTTGCAGCAAGGGTGCGAAGGAACCTTTGGAAGTTCCAGATGTTAGGTATGGTTAGCCTCGAGACGCCTCAGAGGAAAAGGGCCTCATCTCGCCTGGAGGGGAGAACGTCCTGGATTTTCTCGAGTTGCGGCAGGTGCTCTTGACTTACTACGGGGACCTCAGGGACCCGCTCTGGTGGCCTCAGGAAAGGCCAGTCCCCATGCAAGTTGCTCGGGGGCCTCTCGAGATTCCTCTCCCGTCGATGCCGGGGCCTAAGACCCTGTGTGGAGTCGGTGCCGGAACCTGAGGTTTCCTCTCCAGTGCTGACATGGATCTTGGGGTACTTCTGGAGTCTCCCCAGGGGAGTTAGTCGTCGTCTTGTGTGGGGGCATGAACGTGCACTTTCCTCCCGAGCTGTAGCAGCAGTGCAACGCTTCCCTTCGCGTGGATCAAGGGATCTGTGGCTTTCCCTCGAGGCTTTCCCACGAGGCTTTCCCACAGGGCTGTCCCACGTGCCATCGTGGTGTGAGTCGATCCTCGGCTAGAAATTCGAGGCAGTGCAGGGAAAACAGGTTTCCCTGAAATGGACTGAGACATCTGGGGGACTCTGGGAATGGTGGCACGACCCTGGAGTTCCTCTCGCCTTTCCTGTGGAGAGTCGCCTCCTCTTGAGATGCGACAGGAACGCCGGGAATTCTTTCCCGAACACGCAGGGAAAGGATCCCTCCTCTCGAGATAGGAGGCGGAAACGGGGCTCCTATGGATGTGGGCGGATCTCTGGTGCTTCCTCTCGAGTGGAGACGGGTATGTCGGGGAACTTCTTGAGTTGCAGCAAGGGTGTGAAGGGTCCCTTTGGAAGTTCCAAAGGTTAGGTGTGATTAGCCTCGAGACGCCTCAGCGGAAATGGGCCTCATCTCGCCTGGAGGGGAGAACCTCCTGGATGTACTCAAGTTGCGGCAGGGTGCTCTCGACTTACGACGGGGACTTCAGGGACCCACTCTGGTGGCCTCAGGAAAGGCCAGTCCCCAATGCGAGTTGCTTGGGGTCCTTTCGGGATTCTTCTCCGTCGATGCCGGGGCCTAAAACCTTGTGTGGAGACGGTGCCGGAACCTGCGGATTCCTCTCCAGTGCTGACATGGATCTTGGGGTATTTCTGGAGTCTCCCCAGGGGAGTCAGTCCTCGTCTCGAGTGGGGGCATGCACGTGCGCTTTCCTCCCGAGCTGTAGCAGCAGTGTCACGCTTCCTTCGGCCTGGATCAAGGGATCTGTGGCTTTCCCTTGAGGCTTCCACACGAGGCTTTCCCAGGAGGCTTTCCCACAGGGCTGTCCACGTGCCACCGTGGTGTGAGTCGATCCTCGGCTTGAAAGTCGCGGCAGATCGAGGGAAACAGATTTCCCTGGAATGGACTTAGACATCTGCGGGACTCTGGGAATGGTGGCAAGGCCCGGGAGTTCCTCTCGCCTTCCAGTGGAGAGTGCCTCCTCTTGAGATGCGACGAGAACGCCGGGAATACTTTCCCGACCACGCAGGGAAAGGATCCCTCCTCTCTAGCTAGGAGGCGGAAACGGGGCTCCTCTGGATGTGGGCAGGACTCTCTTGCTTGCTCTCGAGTAGAGACGGGAATATTGGGGGACTTCTTGAGTTGCAGCAAGGGTGTGAAGGACCCTTTGGAAGTTCCAGAGGTTAGGTGTGATTAGCCTCCAGACGCCTCAGCAGAAATGGGCCTCATCTCGCCTGAAGGGGAGAACCTCCTGGATTTTCTCGAGTTGCGGCAGGTGCTCTCGACTTACGACGGGACCTCAGGGACCCGCTCTGTGGCCTCAGGAAAGGACAATCCCCAAGCGAGTTGCTCGGGGCCTCTCGGGATTCCTCTCCCGTCGATGCCGGGCCTAAGATCTTGTGTGGAGTCGGTGTCGGAACCTGAGGATTCCTCTCCAGTGCTGACATGGATCTTGGGTACTTCTGGAGTCTCCCCAGGGGAGTCAGTCCTCGTCTCGAGGGGGGATGCACGTGCGCTTTCCTCCCGAACTGTAGCAGCAGTGTCGCGCTTCCCTTCGCGTGGATCAAGGATCTGTGGCTTTCCCCTTTCCGAGGCTTTCCCACGAGGCTTTCCCACAGGGCTGTCCACATGCCACCGTGGTGTGAGTCGATCCTCGCTTGAAAGTCGAGGCAGTGCAGGGAAACAGGTTTCCCTGGAATGGACTGAGACATCTGGGGGACTCTGGGAATGGTGGCACGACCCTGGAGTTCCTCTCGCCTTTCCTGTGGAGAGCGCCTCCTCTTGAGATGGGACGGGAACGCCGGGAATCTTTCCCACCAGGCAGGGAAAGGATTCCTCCTCTCGAACTAG
>NW_017192904.1:0-10058 GCF_001704415.2 Capra hircus
GGTGGCACGCGCTGGGACAGCCCTGTGGGAAAGCCTCGTGGCCGAAAGCCTCGATGGGAAAGCCACAGATCCCTTGATCCACACGAAGGGAAGCGTGACACTGCTGCTACAGCTCGGGAGGAAAGGCACGTGCATGCCCCCACTCGAGACGAGGACTGACTCCCTGGGGAGACTCCAGAAGTACCCCAAGATCCATGTCAGCACTGGAGAGGAATCCTCAGGTTCGGCACCGACTCCACACAAGGTCTTAGGCCCCGGCATCGACGGGAGAGGAATCCGAGAGGCCCCGAGCAACTCGCATGGGGACTGGCCTTTCCTGAGGCCACCAGAGGCGGGTCCCCCCGTCGTAAGTCGAGAGCACCTGCCAACTCGAGAAAATCCAGGAGGTTCTCCCCTCCAGGCGAGATGAGGCCCATTTCCGCTGAGGCGTCTCGAGGCTAATCACACCTAACCTCTGGAACTTCCAAAGGGTCCTTCACACCCTTGCTGCAACTCAAGAAGTTCCCCGACATACCCGTCTCACTCGAGAGGAAGCACGAGAGTCCCGCCCACATCCAGAGGAGCCCCGTTTCCGCCTCCTAGCTCGAGAGGAGGATCCTTTCCCTGCGGTTCGGGAAAGAATTCCCGGTTCCCGTCGCATCTCAAGAGGAGGCGCTCTCCACAGGAAAGGCGAGAGGAACTCCAGGGTCGTGCCACATTCCCAGAGTCCCCCAGATGTCTCAGTCCATTCCAGGGAAACCTGTTTTCCCTGCACTGCCTCGACTTTCAAGCCGAGGATCGACTCACACCACGGTGGCACGTGGGACAGCCCTGTGGGAAAGCCCGTGGAAAGCCTCGTGGGAAAGCCTCGAGGGAAAGCCACAGATCCCTTGATCCACGCGAAGGGAAGCGTGACACTGCTGCTACAGCTCGGGAGGAAAGCGCACGTGCATGCCCCCACTCGAGACGAGGACTGACTCCCCTGGGGAGACTCCAGAAGTACCCAAGATCCATGTCAGCACTGGAGAGGAATCCTCAGGTTCCGGCACGACTCCACACAAGGTCTTAGGCCCGGCATCGACGGGAGAGGAATCCGAGAGGCCCCCGAGCAACTCGCATGGGGACTGGCCTTTCCTGAGGCCACCAGCGGGTCCCTGAGGTCCCCGTCGTAAGTCGAGAGCACCTGCCGCAACTCGAGAAAATCCAGGAGGTTCTCCCCTCCAGGCGAGATGAGGCCCATTTGCTGAGGCGTCTCGAGGCTAATCACACCTAACCTCTGGAACTTCCAAAGGGTCCTTCACACCCTTGCTGCAACTCAAGAAGTTCCCCGACATACCCGTCTCCACTCGAGAGGAAGCACGAGAGTCCCGCCCACATCCAGAGGAGCCCCGTTTCCGCCTCCTAGCTCGAGAGGAGGGATCCTTTCCCTGCGTGGTCGGGAAAGAATTCCGGCGTTCCCGTCGCATCTCAAGAGGAGGCGCTCTCCACAGGAAAGGCGAGAGGAACTCCAGGGTCGTGCCACCATTCCCAGAGTCCCCAGATGTCTCAGTCCATTCCAGGGAAACCTGTTTTCCCTGCACTGCCTCGACTTTCAAGCGAGGATCGACTCACACCACGGTGGCACGTGGGACAGCCCTGTGGGAAAGCCTCGTGGGAAAGCCTCGTGGAAGCCTCGAGGGAAAGCCACAGATCCCTTGATCCACGCGAAGGGAAGCGTGACACTGCTGCTACAGCTCGGGAGGAAAGCGCACGTGCATGCCCCACTCGAGACGAGGACTGACTCCCCTGGGGAGACTCCAGAAGTACCCCAAGATCCATGTCAGCACTGGAGAGGAATCCTCAGGTTCCGGCACGACTCCACACAAGTCTTAGGCCCGGCATCGACGGGAGAGGAATCCCGAGAGGCCCCAACCTCGCATGGGGACTGGCCTTTCCTGAGGCCACCAGAGCGGGTCCCTGAGGTCCCCGTCGTAAGTCGAGAGCACCTGCCGCAACTCGAGAAAATCCAGGAGGTTCTCCCCTCCAGGCGAGATGAGGCCCATTTCCGCTGAGGCGTCTCGAGGCTAATCACACCTAAACTCTGGAACTTCCAAAGGGTCCTTCACACCCTTGCTGCAACTCAAGAAGTTCCCGACATACCCGTCTCCACTCGAGAGGAAGCACGAGAGTCCCGCCCACATCCAGAGGAGCCCCGTTTCCGCCTCCTAGCTCGAGAGGAGGGATCCTTTCCCTGCGTGGTCGGGAAAGAATTCCCGGCGTTCCCGTCGCATCTCAAGAGGAGGCGCTCTCCACAGGAAAGGCGAGAGGAACTCCAGGGTCGTGCCACCATTCCCAGAGTCCCCCAGATGTCTCAGTCCATTCCAGGGAAACCTGTTTTCCCTGCACTGCCTCGACTTTCAAGCCGAGGATCTCACACCACGGTGGCACGTGGGACAGCCCTGTGGAAAGCCTCGTGGGAAAGCCTCATTGGAAAGCCCAGATCCCTTGATCCATGCGAAGGAAGGTGACACTGCTGCTACAACGCGGGAGGAAAGCGCACGTGCAAGCCCCCACTGAGAGGAGGACTGACTCCCCTGGGGAGACTCCAGAAGTACCCTAAGATCCATGTCAGCACTGGAGAGGAATCCTCAGGTTCCAGCACCGACTCCACACAAGGTCTTAGGCCCAGCATCGAAGGGAGAGGAATCCCAGAGTCCCCCGAGCAACTCACATGGGGACTGGCCTTTCCTGAGGCCACCAGAGCGGGTCCCTGAGGTCCCTGTCTTAAGTCGAGAGCACCTGCAGCAACTCGAGAACATCCAGGAGGTTCTCCCTCCAGGCGAGATGAGGCCCATTTCCGATGAGGCGTCTCGAGGCTAATCACACCTAACTTCTGGAACTTCCAAAGGATCCTTCACACCCTTGCTGCAACTCAAGAAGTTTTCCGACATACCCGTCTCCACTCGAGAGGAAGCAGGAGAGCCCCGCCCACATCCAGAGGAGCCCCGTTTCCGCCTCATAGCTCGAGAGGAGGGATCCTTTCCCTGCGTGGTCGGGAATGAATTCCCGGACTTGCCATAGCAGCTCAAGAGGGGCGCTCTCCACAGGAAAGGCGAGAGGAACTCCAGGGTCGTGCCACCATTCCAGAGTCCCCCAGATATCTCAGTCCACTCAAGGGAAACCTGTTTTCCCTGCACTGCCTCCACTTTCAAGCCGAGGATCGACTCACACCACGGTGGCACGTGGGACAGCCCTGTGGGAAAGCCTCGTGGGAAAGCCTCGTGGGAATGCCTCGAGGGAAAGCCACAGATCCCTTGATCCACGCGAAGGGAAGCGTGACACTGCTGCTACAGCTCTGGAGGAAAGCGCACGTGCATTCGCCACTCGAGACGAGGACTGACTCCCCTGGGGAGACTCCAGAAGTACCGCAGGATCCATATCAGCACTGGAGAGGAATCCTCAGGTTCCGGCACCGACTCCACACAAAGACTTAGGGCCCGGCATCGACGGAGAGGAATCCGAGAGGACCCCAAGCAACTCGCAGCTGGACTTACCTTTCCTGAGGCCACCAGAGCGGGTCCCTGAGGTCCCGTCTTAAGTCAAGAGCACCTGCCCCAACTCGAGAAAATCCAGGAGGTTCTCCCCTCCAGGCGAGATGAGGCCCATTTCAGCTGAGGCGTCTCGAGGCTAATCAAACCTAACCTCTGGAACTTCCAAAGGGTCCTTCACACCCTTGCTGCAACTCAAGAAGTTCCCCGATATACCCGTCTCCACTCGAGAGGAAGCACGAGAGTCCCGCCCAAATCCAGAGGAGCCCGTTTCCGCCTCATGGCTGAGAGGAGAGATCCTTTCCTGCGTGGTCTGGAAGAATTCCCGTTGTTCCCGTCGCATCTCAAGATGAAGGTCTCTCCACAGGAAAGGCGAGAGGAACTCCAGGGTCGTGCCACCATTCCCAGAGTCCCCCAGATGTCTCAGTCCATTCCAGGGAAACCTCTTTTCCCTGCACTGCCTCGACTTTCAAGCCGAGGTTCGACTCACACCACGGTGGCACGTGGGACAGCCCTGTGGAAAGCCTCGTGGGAAAGCCTCGTGGGAAAGCCTCGTGGGAAAGCCTCGAGGGAAAGCCACTGATCCATGATCCACGCGACGGGGAGGTGACACTGCTGCTACAACTCGGAGGAAAGCGCACGTGCATGCCCCCACTGAGAGGAGACTGACTCCCCTGGGGAGACTCCAGAAGTACCCTAAGATCCATGTCAGCACTGGAGAGGAATCTCAGGTTCCAGCACCGACTCCACACAAGGTCTTAGCCCTGCATCGAAGGGAGAGGAATCCAAGAGGCCCCGAGCTACTCGCCTGGGACTGGCCTTTCCTGAGGCCACCAGAGCGGGTCCCTGAGGTCCCCGTCTTAAGTCGAGAGCACCTGCAGCAACTCGAGAACATCCAGGAGGTTCTCCCTCCAGGCGAGATGAGGCCCCATTTCCGTTGAGGCGTCTCGAGACTAATCACACCTAACCTCTGGAACTTCCAATGGGTCCTTCACACGCTTGCTGCAACTCAAGAAGTTCCCCGACATACCAGTCTCCACTGAGAGGAAGCACGAGGGTCCCGCCCACATCCAGAGAGCCTGGTTTCCACCTCGTAGCTTGAGATTAGGATTCTTTTCCTGCTTCGTCTGGAAAGAATTCCCGGCTTTCCCGTCGCATCTCAAGAAGAGGCGCTCTCAATAGGAAAGGCGAGAGAAACCCAGTGTCGTACCACAATTCCAAGGGACCCCCAGATGTCTCAGTCCATTCCAGAGGAACTTGTTTTCCCTGCACTGCCTCTACTTTCACGCGAGGATCCACACACTCCACCATGGCATGTCCCACGTGGACAGCCCTGTGGGAAAGCCTCGTCGGAAAGCCTCGAGGGAAAGCCACAGATCCCTTGATTCCCGCGACAGGAAGTGTGACACTGCTGCTACAGTTCGTGAGAAAGCTCACGTGCATGCCCCCACACGAGATGAGCACTGACTCCCCAGGAGAGACTCTAGAAGTACCCAAGATCCATGTCAGCACTGGAGAGGAATCCTCAGGTTCCAGCCCCGACTCCACACAAGGTCTTAGGCCCCGACATCGACGGGAGAGGAATCCCGAAAGGCCCCCTTGCAACTCCCATGGGCACTGGCCTTTCCTGAGGCACCAGAGCGGGTTCCTGAGGTCCCCGTCGTAACTCGAGAGACTCTAGAAAATCCAGGAGGTTCTCCGCTCCAGGCGAGATGAGGCCCATTTCCTCTGAGGCGTCTGGAGGCTAATCACACTAACTCTGGAAATTTAAAGCGTCCTTGCTGCAACTCAAGAAGTTCCCCGAAATACCCGTCTCCACTCGAGAGGAAGCACGAGGGTCCGCCCACATCCAGAGGAACCCCGTTTCCGCCTGGTTAGCTCGAGATGAGGGATCCTATCCTTCTTAGTCAAGAAAGATTTTTCAGCGTTCCGTGGCCTCTCAGAGCAAGGGTTCTCAATAGGAAAGGCAAGAGGAACTCCAGGGTTGTGCCCACATTCCAAGTGTCCCCCAGATATCTCAGTCCATTTCAGAGGAACCTGTTTTCCGCAATGCCTCGACTTTCACGCCGAGGATCCACTCACACCTGGTGGCACGTGGACACCTTTGGGAAAGCCCGTGGGAAAGCCACAGATCCCTTGATCCCGCGAAGGGAAGCGTGACACATCTGCTACACTGTCCCTGAGCGTCACGGTCGTATGTTGAGAGCACCTGCCCGCAACTGGAGAAAATCCAGGAGGTTCTCTGCTCAGTCGAGATGAGCCCATTTTCTCTGCGGTGTCTCGAGAGTAATCACACCTAAACTCTGGAACTTCCAAAGGGTCCTACACACCCTTGCTACAACTCAGGAGGTTCCCCGATATACCGTCTCCACTCCAGGAGGAAGCACGAGGGTCCGGCCTCCCTCCAGGAGGAGCTCCGTTTCCGCCTCCAATCTCGAGATGAGGGATCCTTCCCTGCTTCCTCGGGAAAGAATTCCCAGACGTTTCCGACGGCATCTCAAGAGGAGGCGCGTCTGCACCAGGAAAGGCGAGAGGAACTCATGGGTCGTGCCACCATTCCAAGTGCCCCCAGATGTCTCCGTCCATTCCAGAGGATCCTGTTTTCCCCTGCACTGCTTCGACTTTCATGCCGAGGATCGGACTCACACCACGGTGGCACGTGGAGAGCCCTGTGGGAAAGCCTCGTGGGAAGCCTCGAGGGAAAGCCACCAGATCCCTTTATCCACGCGACGGGAAGCGTGACACTGCTGCTACAGCTCGGGAGGAAAGCGCACGTGCATGCCCCACTCGAGACGAGGACTGACTCCCCTGGGGAGACTCCAGAAGTACCCCAAGATGCATGTCAGGCCCTGGAGAGGAATCCTCAGGTTCCGGCCCCGACTCCACACAAGGTCTTAGGCCCTGGCATCGACGGGAGAGGACAGCGACAGGCCCTCTAGCAACTCGCATGGGGACTGGCCTTTCCTGAGGTCACCAGAGGCGGGTCCATGAGGTCCCGTCGTAAGTCAGAGCACCTGCCGCAACTCGGTAAAATCCAGGAGGTTCTCCCCTGCAGGCGAGATGAGGCCCATTTCACTGAGGTGTCTCGAGGCTAATCACACT
The DNA here is from genome assembly GCF_001704415.2 of Capra hircus. NCBI lineage: Eukaryota > Metazoa > Chordata > Mammalia > Artiodactyla > Bovidae > Capra > Capra hircus. The sequence continues at coordinate 6,609 of NW_017192904.1, forward strand.
TGACCTCCTGGAACTTCCAAAGAGTCTTTCACAGCCATGCTGCAACTCAAGAAGTTCCCCGACATACCCGTCTCCACTCAAGAGGAAGCACGAGGGTCCGGCCACATCCAGAGGAGCTCCGTTTCCGGCTCGTAGCTCGAGAGGAGGATCCTTTCCCTGCTTGTTCGGGAAAGAATTCCCGGCATTCCCATCGCATCTCAAGAGGAGGCGCTCTCCAAAGGAAAGGGCGAGAGGAACTGCAGGGTCGTGCCACCATTCCAAGACTCCCCCAGATGTCTCAGTCCGTTCCACAGGAACCTGTTTTCCCTGCACTGCCTCGGCTTTCATGCCGAGGATCGACTCACACCACCGGTGACACGTGGGACAGCCCTGTGGGAAAGCCTCGTGGAAAGCCTCGAGGGCAAAGCCACAGATCCTTTGGTCCACGCAAGGGGAAGCGTGACACTGCTGCTACAGCATGGGAGGAAAGGGCACGCTCATATCCCCACTCGAGACGAGGCCTGACTCCTTTGTGGAGACTCCAGAAGTACCCCAAAATCCATGTCAGCACTGGAGAGGAATCCTCAGCTTCCGGCCCCGACTCCACACAAGGTCTTAGGCCCCAGTATCGACGGGAGAGGAATCACGAGAGCCCCCCTAGCAACACGCATGATAACTGGCCTTTCCTGCGGCCGCCAGAGCAGGTCCCTGAATCCCGTCGTAACTCGAGAGCACCTGCTGAAACTGCGGAATATCCAGGAGCCTCTCCATTCCAGGCGACATGAGGCCCATTTCCGCTGAGGCATCTCGAGACTAACCACACCTAACCTCTGGAACTTTCAAAGGGTCCTTCACACCCTTGCTGCAACTCAAGAAGTTCCCCGACATACCCGTTCCTCTTCACGTTCTGCCATAATGGTGGTGTCATCTGCATATCTAAGTTGATTGATATTTCTACCGGCAATCTTGATTCCAGCTTATGTATCTTCCATCCCAGGATTTTTCATGATGTACTCTGCATAGAAGTTAAATAAACAGGGTGACAATATACAGCCTTGACATACACCTTTTCCTTTTTGGAACCAGTCTGTTGTTCCATGTCCTGCTCTAACTGTTGCTTCCTGACCTTCATCCAGATTTCTCAAGAGGCAGTTAGGTGGTCTGGTATTCCCATCTCTTTCAGAATTGTGGCTAAAACAACAGTATAAGGACCTTTCCGATGTCAGGCCAAGGAATTGTGTTTCCAGTCATTGAGCCACACCTGATCACTGAGCACAAATTCATGAATCTGTTCCTCAAGGGGGAATGATATTCTTTTTTTATACAAACTTAGTTACCTGATTTATTACCTTACCTAATTGTTCCATCTGCTGTGAAATCCCACCCCTTACTTGTGGCAAATCTGCTAACACCTGCCTCACTGTGGGAGGGGGTCTCCCATAGAAAATTTCATAAGGACAACAACTGTGGGAACGTGTGGTTACCCGTAATATGAGTAAGTCTACCGGAAGCAAGCCCATCCATGTACAGTCAGTCTCTATGATCCATTTTGAAAGTGTCTCTTCAAGAGTTTGGTTGTTTCTTTCCACCATTCCAGAACACTGGGGCCTATATGCTGTATGTAATTTCCACTGATATTTAGAGCTTCACATACCTGTTAATTAACGCGGCTACAAAGACAGGGCCATTGTCGGATTCTATACTGGTTGGAAACCCAAGTCTGGGAATTATTTCTCAAATCAGCGAGCTACTTCATTTTCTTTTTCAGATCAGGTAGGGAAGGCCTCTGCCCAACCGGAGAAGGTACCTACTATTCTAGTAAGTCATGATAACAGGTGACTGCCTTTGCTTCCCCGAAGGACACTCGCTTTCCCTGCATCCTGAGAACTCCACGTCTCAGCCAGTTGGAAAAGCGCTTCTTGGAGGTCATTATTCAGGGGCAACTTCCCCTGGAGCCCGGGGCCATAGGGAGCGGCTCCACACTCCCAGGGAAAGGCAGAGCCACAGCCACACATCTGTCCCATCCCCTTTGCTCTGTAGGAGAGCTCTAGTGAGCCTAGGTCTGTCAGGAAAATTCTTGGCTCCTATGGGGACACATTCTATGTGTGAAACTGCATCCAGGACCTAGGGGCCACAGGGCGCCTGTTCCTCTCGGGGGGACCCTGAAGTGGTGCGGCCCAGCAACAGCCTGAACATCCATCCGATTGCTCTTTTCTTCCTTCTGATAGAGCTAGCTTTGCTTCTCGCTTTGGCATTTCGGAAGCCAGGGGGAGCCCCACCGCTGTTGTCCTGGGGTCTATTGGAGGTACCGGGTCTATTGGACCCCAGCATGGCACCCGACCCCCTCAGACACACTCCCGCAGCCTCCTTCCCCATGGGCAGGACTGTTCTGACCTAGGAATGTGTTCCCAAGGCTCAGAAAATGCAGGGAGACACACGGCCCTGACTCTGGAACTGAGGCCGTTGGAGCAGGCCTGGAGGTCTGACGTCTGAGACGCCAAACACTTGCTGCAAGATACAGGTGTGAAAACACACTCTCTGGGGCTGCCTTTCCTTCCTCCAAGGAAGAGAGCTTTTCCAGTCTCCTCCGTGCTGAGTCATACAAGGCTGGAAAGGTCTGGCTTCGAGGGCATTTCTCAGCGGCAATGGCCCCTGAGGCCCTGCACCCAGGGAGGGATCCTACCCTCCCAGGGGAAGTCAAAGCAACCTCCAAACAGCTGTTCTCTCATGTTTCCTCTGCAGGAGGGAGCTAGTGAGCCCAGGTCTGTCTGGAACGTTCTTGGATCCTGCGGGGAAATCATCCTGGGAGCCCACCTGGATACCAGTCGTAGGGGCTAAAATTCGCATTTTCCTTCCTTGGAGCCCTAACGCAGTACAGCCTAGCAACTGCTTGAAAATCCATCCTGTTGCTGTTTTCTTCCCTCTGACAGAGCGAGCTTTGCTCCCCATTTGGGATTTCAGAAGCAAGGTGGTGGCCTGCAACTCCTTGCCTGGGGTCCATTGGAGGTGCAAGGTGCCCTCGACCAGGTGACCCCAGCATGACACCTGGCCCCCTCAGACACACTCCCGCAGCCTGCTTCCCCATGGGCAGGACTGCTCTCACCTAGGAATGTGTTTGCAAGGCCAGGAAACTGCAGGGAGACACAAGGCCCTGATTCTGGCATTGAGTCTGTTGGAACAGGCCTGCAGGTCTTCTGTCTAACAAGCCAAACACTTGCTGCAAGATACAGGCCTGAAAACACACTCTTGGGCTGCCTTTCCTTCCTCCAAGGAAGAGAGTTTTCTCAGCCTCCTGTGGGCTGAGAGTCACACAGGGCTGAAAAGCACTTGCTGGGAGATTATTTTTCATTGCCATGGCCCCTGAGGCCCTGTGCTCACGGGCTGTTCAATCATGTTTCTGAGTCATTGCCAAGGCAGGTTTATAAGAAGTTCAAGGGTCCCCAAGGAGAGAGGGGTCTAGAATTCTCAAGA
>NW_017192905.1:0-10058 GCF_001704415.2 Capra hircus
GTTCCCGGCCACGAGCCTCAACTGCCAGGGAAAGCAGCCCCTGAGGCAAGACCTGCTGGAGGAGCCCTGCGCCCCGCCTGATAGGCGAGAGCACAGCCAGCAGTGTAGCGAGCCTCCTCGGAGAAGAGGAGGCAGCCGAGCCAGTCAAAGAGGAAAGCCTGCTTGCACGGAGCTAAGTGGGCCTCCAGTAGGCAGAGCTCTAGCTCTGCTCAGAGCCCCGATCTGGCAGAGTTTCTGGCGCGAGGCTGCTCGCCGGGGGCTCGCCTTGCCCAGACTTGCCTTGCTTTTAGGCTCCCTCCCCAGGAAGGAGCTGTCTGAGCGAGCCTGGGAGACGCCACTGGTGCCTTCTTGCCTCAGCTCCAATCGCCTTGCCTTTGCACATAGGTGCCAGGCGTGTTGGGAGGGCTTAGGGGGGTGGTTGCACTGCCAAGGGCTTCAGCAGTGAGAGCTCTGTCAGAGGGAAGGGAAGGGCAACTGCAGGGCTCCTCCAGCGGTTTCTAGGCCGCCTAGAATCAGCGCCGCACGAGAGCACCAGGCTCCCAGGGCCCCTGCTGGGGTTTTCAGCCCGCACACACGGAGGCTGATTCTTGGGTGCCAGAAAGTGTATGACAGACGTAGGTTCCTAGCACTCTCCTCCCAGCAGAGACATGTGCAGGTGTTTGGGGCCTGATCCTGCGTGTCTGGGTTCCTGCCACAGCCCCAACTCAGGGGAAGCAGCCCCTGAGGCAAGACTGCTGGAGGAGCCCTGCGCCCCCGCCTGATAGGCGAGTGCACAGCCAGCAGGGAAGCGAGCCTCCTCGGGGGAAGAGGAGGCAGCCCAGCCCGTCAAGTTGAAAGCCTGCTTGCACGGAGCTAAGTGCGCCTCCAGTAGGCAGAGCTCTAGCTCTGGCTCAGAGCCCCCGATCTGGCAGAGTTCCTGGCGCGAGGCTGCTCTGCCGGGGGCTAGCCTTGCCCAGACTTGCCTTGCTTTTAGGCTGCCTCTCCAGGAAGGAGCAGGCAGCAGGAGCCTGGGAGTCGCCACTGGCGCCTTTCTTGCCTCAGCTCCAATCCTGCCTTGCCTTTGCACTTAGGTCCCAGTCCTCCTTAAGGAGAGCTTAGGGGCTGGTGGGTTGCACACTGCCAAGGGCTCCAGCAGTGAGAATTCTGTCAGAGGGAAGGGAAGGGCAACTGCAGGGCTCCTCCAGCGGTTGCTTGGCCGCCCAGATTCAGCGCCACACGGAGAGCACCAGGCTCCCAGGGCCCCTGGCTGGGGTTTTCAGCCCCGCACACACGGAGGCTGATTCCTTGGGTGCCCAGAAAGTGTATGACAGACGTAGGTTCCCTAGCACTCTCCTCCCCAGCAGAGACATGTGCAGGTGTTTGGGGCCTGATCCTGCGTGTCTGGGTTCCTGCCCACAGCCCCAACTCAGGGGAAGCAGCCCCTGAGGCAAGACCTGCTGGAGGAGCCCTGCGCCCCCCGCCTGATAGGCGAGTGCACAGCCAGCAGGGAAGCGAGCCTCCTCGGGGGAAGAGGAGGCAGCAAGTCCCCGTCAAGCTGAAATCCCTGCTTACACGAAGCTAAGTGCGACTCCAGTACGGCAGATCTCTAGCTCTGTTCAGAGGCCCGATCTGGCAGAGTTCCTGGCACCAAGATGCTCTGCCATAGGCGAGCCTTGCGCAGACTTGCCTTGCTTTAAGGCTCCCTCCCCAGGAAGGAGCAGGCTGTGTGAGGCTCGGAAACGCCACTGGCGCCTTCCTGGCTTCAGCTCTACCCCTGCCTTGCCTTTGCACTTAGGTCCCAAGCGTCCTTGAGGAGGGCTTAGGGGCTGGTGGGTTGCACACTGCCAAGGGCTCCAGCAGTGAAAGCTCTGTCAGAGGGAAGCGAAGGGCAACAGCAGGGCTCCTTCAGCGGTTCCTTGGCCGCCCAGACAAAGCTCCGCACGGAGAGCACCAGGTTCCAAGGGCCCCTGGCTGGGTTTTGCATCCCCACACTCCCAGAGGCTGACTCCGTGGGTGCCTAGAAAGTGTGTGAGAGACGTAGGTTCCCTAGCACTCTCCTCCCCAGCAGAGACATGTGCAGGTGGTTGGGGCCTGATCCTGCGTGTCTGGGTTCCCGCCCACAGCCTCAACTCAGGGGAAGCAGCCCCTGAGGCAAGACCTGCTGGAGGAGCCCTGCGCGCCCGCCTGATAGGCGAGAGCACAGCCAGCAGTGTAGCGAGCCTCCTCGGGAGAAGAGGAGGCAGCCGAGCCCAGTCAAGAGGAAAGCCCTGCTTGCACGGAGCTAAGTGGGCCTCCAGTACGGCAGAGCTCTAGCTCTGCTCAGAGCCCCGATCTGGCAGAGTTTCTGGCGCGAGGCTGCTCGGCCGGGGGCTCGCCTTGCCCAGACTTGCCTTGCTTTTAGGCTCCCTCCCCAGGAAGGAGCTGTCTGAGCGAGCCTGGGAGACGCCACTGGTGCCTTCCTTGCCTCAGCTCCAATCCTGCCTTGCCTTTGCACATAGGTGCCAGGCGTGGTTGGGGAGGGCTTAGGGGGTGGTGGGTTGCACACTGCCAAGGGCTTCAGCAGTGAGAGCTCTGTCAGAGGGAAGGGAAGGGCAACTGCAGGGCTCCTCCAGCGGTTTCTAGGCCGCCTAGAATCAGCGCCGCACCGAGAGCACCAGGCTCCCAGGGCCCCTGGCTGGGGTTTTCAGCCCCGCACACACGGAGGCTGATTCCTTGGGTGCCCAGAAAGTGTATGACAGACGTAGGTTCCCTAGCACTCTCCTCCCCAGCAGAGACATGTGCAGGTGTTTGGGGCCTGATCCTGCGTGTCTGGGTTCCTGCCCACAGCCCCAACTCAGGGGAAGCAGCCCCTGAGGCAAGACCTGCTGGAGGAGCCCTGCGCCCCCGCCTGATAGGCGAGTGCACAGCCAGCAGGGAAGCGAGCCTCCTCGGGGGAAGAGGAGGCAGCCCAGCCCGTCAAGTTGAAAGCCCTGCTTGCACGGAGCTAAGTGCGCCTCCAGTACGGCAGAGCTCTAGCTCTGCTCAGAGCCCCGATCTGGCAGAGTTCCTGGCGCGAGGCTGCTCTGCCGGGGGCTAGCCTTGCCCAGACTTGCCTTGCTTTTAGGCTGCCTCTCCAGGAAGGAGCAGGCAGCAGGAGCCTGGGAGTCGCCACTGGCGCCTTTCTTGCCTCAGCTCCAATCCTGCCTTGCCTTTGCACTTAGGTCCCAGTCCTCCTTAAGGAGAGCTTAGGGGCTGGTGGGTTGCACACTGCCAAGGGCTCCAGCAGTGAGAATTCTGTCAGAGGGAAGGGAAGGGCAACTGCAGGGCTCCTCCAGCGGTTGCTTGGCCGCCCAGATTCAGCGCCACACGGAGAGCACCAGGCTCCCAGGGCCCCTGGCTGGGGTTTTCAGCCCCGCACACACGGAGGCTGATTCCTTGGGTGCCCAGAAAGTGTATGACAGACGTAGGTTCCCTAGCACTCTCCTCCCCAGCAGAGACATGTGCAGGTGTTTGGGGCCTGATCCTGCGTGTCTGGGTTCCTGCCCACAGCCCCAACTCAGGGGAAGCAGCCCCTGAGGCAAGACCTGCTGGAGGAGCCCTGCGCCCCCGCCTGATAGGCGAGTGCACAGCCAGCAGGGAAGCGAGCCTCCTCGGGGGAAGAGGAGGCAGCAAGTCCCCGTCAAGCTGAAATCCCTGCTTACACGAAGCTAAGTGCGACTCCAGTACGGCAGATCTCTAGCTCTGTTCAGAGGCCCGATCTGGCAGAGTTCCTGGCACCAAGATGCTCTGCCATAGGCGAGCCTTGCGCAGACTTGCCTTGCTTTAAGGCTCCCTCCCCAGGAAGGAGCAGGCTGTGTGAGGCTCGGAAACGCCACTGGCGCCTTCCTGGCTTCAGCTCTACCCCTGCCTTGCCTTTGCACTTAGGTCCCAAGCGTCCTTGAGGAGGGCTTAGGGGCTGGTGGGTTGCCACACTGCCAAGGGCTCCAGCAGTGAAAGCTCTGTCAGAGGGAAGCGAAGGGCAACAGCAGGGCTCCTTCAGCGGTTGCCTTGGCCGCCCAGACAAAGCTCCGCACGGAGAGCACCAGGTTCCAAGGGCCCCTGGCTGGGTTTTGCATCCCCACACTCCCAGAGGCTGACTCCGTGGGTGCCTAGAAAGTGTGTGAGAGACGTAGGTTCCCTAGCACTCTCCTCCCCAGCAGAGACATGTGCAGGTGGTTGGGGCCTTATCCTGCGTGTCTGGGTTCCCGCCCACAGCCTCAACTCAGGGGAAGCAGCCCCTGAGGCAAGACCTGCTGGAGGAGCCCTGCGCGGCCCGCCTGATAGGCGAGAGCACAGCCAGCAGTGTAGCGAGCCTCCTCGGGAGAAGAGGAGGCAGCCGAGCCCAGTCAAGAGGAAAGCCCTGCTTGCACGGAGCTAAGTGGGCCTCCCAGTACGGCAGAGCTCTAGCTCTGCTCAGAGCCCCGATCTGGCAGAGTTTCTGGCGCGAGGCTGCTCGGCCGGGGGCTCGCCTTGCCCAGACTTGCCTTGCTTTTAGGCTCCCTCCCCAGGAAGGAGCTGTCTGAGCGAGCCTGGGAGACGCCACTGGTGCCTTCCTTGCCTCAGCTCCAATCCTGCCTTGCCTTTGCACATAGGTGCCAGGCGTGGTTGGGGAGGGCTTAGGGGGTGGTGGTTGCACACTGCCAAGGGCTTCAGCAGTGAGAGCTCTGTCAGAGGGAAGGGAAGGGCAACTGCAGGGCTCCTCCAGCGGTTTCTAGGCCGCCTAGAATCAGCGCCGCACCGGAGAGCACCAGGCTCCCAGGGCCCCTGGCTGGGGTTTTCAGCCCCGCACACACGGAGGCTGATTCCTTGGGTGCCCAGAAAGTGTATGACAGACGTAGGTTCCCTAGCACTCTCCTCCCCAGCAGAGACATGTGCAGGTGTTTGGGGCCTGATCCTGCGTGTCTGGGTTCCTGCCCACAGCCCCAACTCAGGGGAAGCAGCCCCTGAGGCAAGACCTGCTGGAGGAGCCCTGCGCCCCCGCCTGATAGGCGAGTGCACAGCCAGCAGGGAAGCGAGCCTCCTCGGGGAAGAGGAGGCAGCCCAGCCCCGTCAAGTTGAAAGCCCTGCTTGCACGGAGCTAAGTGCGCCTCCAGTACGGCAGAGCTCTAGCTCTGCTCAGAGCCCCGATCTGGCAGAGTTCCTGGCGCGAGGCTGCTCTGCCGGGGGCTAGCCTTGCCCAGACTTGCCTTGCTTTTAGGCTGCCTCTCCAGGAAGGAGCAGGCAGCAGGAGCCTGGGAGTCGCCACTGGCGCCTTTCTTGGCCTCAGCTCCAATCCTGCCTTGCCTTTGCACTTAGGTCCCAGTCCTCCTTAAGGAGAGCTTAGGGGCTGGTGGGTTGCACACTGCCAAGGGCTCCAGCAGTGAGAATTCTGTCAGAGGGAAGGGAAGGGCAACTGCAGGGCTCCTCCAGCGGTTGCTTGGCCGCCCAGATTCAGCGCCACACGGAGAGCACCAGGCTCCCAGGGCCCCTGGCTGGGGTTTTCAGCCCGCACACACGGAGGCTGATTCCTTGGGTGCCCAGAAAGTGTATGACAGACGTAGGTTCCCTAGCACTCTCCTCCCCAGCAGAGACATGTGCAGGTGTTTGGGGCCTGATCCTGCGTGTCTGGGTTCCTGCCCACAGCCCCAACTCAGGGGAAGCAGCCCCTGAGGCAAGACCTGCTGGAGGAGCCCTGCGCCCCCGCCTGATAGGCGAGTGCACAGCCAGCAGGGAAGCGAGCCTCCTCGGGGGAAGAGGAGGCAGCAAGTCCCCGTCAAGCTGAAATCCCTGCTTACACGAAGCTAAGTGCGACTCCAGTACGGCAGATCTCTAGCTCTGTTCAGAGGCCCGATCTGGCAGAGTTCCTGGCACCAAGATGCTCTGCCATAGGCGAGCCTTGCGCAGACTTGCCTTGCTTTAAGGCTCCCTCCCCAGGAAGGAGCAGGCTGTGTGAGGCTCGGAAACGCCACTGGCGCCTTCCTGGCTTCAGCTCTACCCCTGCCTTGCCTTTGCACTTAGGTCCCAAGCGTCCTTGAGGAGGGCTTAGGGGCTGGTGGGTTGCACACTGCCAAGGGCTCCAGCAGTGAAAGCTCTGTCAGAGGGAAGCGAAGGGCAACAGCAGGGCTCCTTCAGCGGTTCCTTGGCCGCCCAGACAAAGCTCCGCACGGAGAGCACCAGGTTCCAAGGGCCCCTGGCTGGGTTTTGCATCCCCACACTCCCAGAGGCTGACTCCGTGGGTGCCTAGAAAGTGTGTGAGAGACGTAGGTTCCCTAGCACTCTCCTCCCCAGCAGAGACATGTGCAGGTGGTTGGGGCCTTATCCTGCGTGTCTGGGTTCCCGCCCACAGCCTCAACTCAGGGGAAGCAGCCCCTGAGGCAAGACCTGCTGGAGGAGCCCTGCGCGCCCGCCTGATAGGCGAGAGCACAGCCAGCAGTGTAGCGAGCCTCCTCGGGAGAAGAGGAGGCAGCCGAGCCCAGTCAAGAGGAAAGCCCTGCTTGCACGGAGCTAAGTGCGCCTCCAGTACGGCAGAGCTCTAGCTCTGCTCAGAGCCCCGATCTGGCAGAGTTTCTGGCGCGAGGCTGCTCGGCCGGGGGCTCGCCTTGCCCAGACTTGCCTTGCTTTTAGGCTCCCTCCCCAGGAAGGAGCTGTCTGAGCGAGCCTGGGAGACGCCACTGGTGCCTTCCTTGCCTCAGCTCCAATCCTGCCTTGCCTTTGCACATAGGTGCCAGGCGTCGTTGGGGAGGGCTTAGGGGGTGGTGGGTTGCACACTGCCAAGGGCTTCAGCAGTGAGAGCTCTGTCAGAGGGAAGGGAAGGGCAACTGCAGGGCTCCTCCAGCGGTTTCTAGGCCGCCTAGAATCAGCGCCGCACCGAGAGCACCAGGCTCCCAGGGCCCCTGGCTGGGGTTTTCAGCCCCGCACACACGGAGGCTGATTCCTTGGGTGCCCAGAAAGTGTATGACAGACGTAGGTTCCCTAGCACTCTCCTCCCCAGCAGAGACATGTGCAGGTGTTTGGGGCCTGATCCTGCGTGTCTGGGTTCCTGCCCACAGCCCCAACTCAGGGGAAGCAGCCCCTGAGGCAAGACCTGCTGGAGGAGCCCTGCGCCCCCGCCCTGATAGGCGAGTGCACAGCCAGCAGGGAAGCGAGCCTCCTCGGGGGAAGAGGAGGCAGCCCAGCCCCGTCAAGTTGAAAGCCCTGCTTGCACGGAGCTAAGTGCGCCTCCAGTACGGCAGAGCTCTAGCTCTGCTCAGAGCCCCGATCTGGCAGAGTTCCTGGCGCGAGGCTGCTCTGCCGGGGGCTAGCCTTGCCCAGACTTGCCTTGCTTTTAGGCTGCCTCTCCAGGAAGGAGCAGGCAGCAGGAGCCTGGGAGTCGCCACTGGCGCCTTTCTTGCCTCAGCTCCAATCCTGCCTTGCCTTTGCACTTAGGTCCCAGTCCTCCTTAAGGAGAGCTTAGGGGCTGGTGGGTTGCACACTGCCAAGGGCTCCAGCAGTGAGAATTCTGTCAGAGGGAAGGGAAGGGCAACTGCAGGGCTCCTCCAGCGGTTGCTTGGCCGCCCAGATTCAGCGCCACACGGAGAGCACCAGGCTCCCAGGTCCCCTGGCTGGGGTTTTCAGCCCCGCACACACGGAGGCTGATTCCTTGGGTGCCCAGAAAGTGTATGACAGACGTAGGTTCCCTAGCACTCTCCTCCCCAGCAGAGACATGTGCAGGTGTTTGGGGCCTGATCCTGCGTGTCTGGGTTCCTGCCCACAGCCCCAACTCAGGGAAGCAGCCCCTGAGGCAAGACCTGCTGGAGGAGCCCTGCGCCCCCGCCCTGATAGGCGAGTGCACAGCCAGCAGGGAAGCGAGCCTCCTCGGGGGAAGAGGAGGCAGCAAGTCCCCGTCAAGCTGAAATCCCTGCTTCCACGAAGCTAAGTGGCGACTCCAGTACGGCAGATCTCTAGCTCTGTTCAGAGGCCCGATCTGGCAGAGTTCCTGGCACCAAGATGCTCTGCCATAGGCGAGCCTTGCGCAGACTTGCCTTGCTTTAAGGCTCCCTCCCCAGGAAGGAGCAGGCTGTGTGAGGCTCGGAAACGCCACTGGCGCCTTCCTGGCTTCAGCTCTACCCCTGCCTTGCCTTTGCACTTAGGTCCCAAGCGTCCTTGAGGAGGGCTTAGGGGCTGGTGGGTTGCACACTGCCAAGGGCTCCAGCAGTGAAAGCTCTGTCAGAGGGAAGCGAAGGGCAACAGCAGGGCTCCTTCAGCGGTTCCTTGGCCGCCCAGACAAAGCTCCGCACGGAGAGCACCAGGTTCCAAGGGCCCCTGGCTGGGTTTTGCATCCCCACACTCCCAGAGGCTGACTCCGTGGGTGCCTAGAAAGTGTGTGAGAGACGTAGGTTCCCTAGCACTCTCCTCCCCAGCAGAGACATGTGCAGGTGGTTGGGGCCTTATCCTGCGTGTCTGGGTTCCCGCCCACAGCCTCAACTCAGGGGAAGCAGCCCCTGAGGCAAGACCTGCTGGAGGAGCCCTGCGCGCCCGCCTGATAGGCGAGAGCACAGCCAGCAGTGTAGCGAGCCTCCTCGGGAGAAGAGGAGGCAGCCGAGCCCAGTCAAGAGGAAAGCCCTGCTTGCACGGAGCTAAGTGCGCCTCCAGTACGGCAGAGCTCTAGCTCTGCTCAGAGCCCCGATCTGGCAGAGTTTCTGGCGCGAGGCTGCTCGGCCGGGGGCTCGCCTTGCCCAGACTTGCCTTGCTTTTAGGCTCCCTCCCCAGGAAGGAGCTGTCTGAGCGAGCCTGGGAGACGCCACTGGTGCCTTCCTTGCCTCAGCTCCAATCCTGCCTTGCCTTTGCACATAGGTGCCAGGCGTCGTTGGGGAGGGCTTAGGGGGTGGTGGGTTGCACACTGCCAAGGGCTTCAGCAGTGAGAGCTCTGTCAGAGGGAAGGGAAGGGCAACTGCAGGGCTCCTCCAGCGGTTTCTAGCCGCCTAGAATCAGCGCCGCACCGAGAGCACCAGGCTCCCAGGGCCCCTGGCTGGGGTTTTCAGCCCCGCACACACGGAGGCTGATTCCTTGGGTGCCCAGAAAGTGTATGACAGACGTAGGTTCCCTAGCACTCTCCTCCCCAGCAGAGACATGTGCAGGTGGTTGGGGCCTGATCCTGCGTGTCTGGGTTCCTGCCCACAGCCCCAACTCAGGGGAAGCAGCCCCTGAGGCAAGACCTGCTGGAGGAGCCCTGCGCCCCGCCTGATAGGCGAGTGCACAGCCAGCAGGGAAGCGAGCCTCCTCGGGGGAAGAGGAGGCAGCCCAGCCCCGTCAAGTTGAAAGCCCTGCTTGCACGGAGCTAAGTGCGCCTCCAGTACGGCAGAGCTCTAGCTCTGCTCAGAGCCCCGATCTGGCAGAGTTCTGGCGCGAGCTGCTCTGCGGGGCTAGCCTTGCCCAGACTTGCCTGCTTTTAGGCTGCCTCTCCAGGAAGGAGCAGGCAGCAGGAGCCTGGAGTCGCCACTGCGCCTTTCTTGCCTCAGCTCCAATCCTGCCTTGCCTTTGCACTTAGGTCCCAGTCCTCCTTAAGGAGAGCTTAGGGGCTGGTGGTTTGCACACTGCCAAGGGCTCCAGCAGTGAGAATTCTGTCAGAGGGAAGGAAGGGCAACTGCAGGGCTCCTCAGCGGTTTGCTTGGCCGCCCAGATTCAGCGCCACACGGAGAGCACAGGCTCCAGGGCCCTGGCTGGGGTTTTCAGCCCCGCACACGGAGGCTGATCTTGGGTGCCCAGAAAGTGTATGACAGACGTAGGTTCCTAGCATCTCCTCCCAGCAGAGACATGTGCAGGTGTTTGGGGCTGATCCTGCGTGTCTGGGTTTCCTGCCCACAGCCCCAACTCAGGGGAAGCAGCCCCTGAGGCAAGACCTGCTGGAGGAGCCCTGCGCCCCCGCCTGAATAGGCGAGTGCACAGCCAGCAGGGAAGCGAGCCTCCTCGGGGGAAGAGGAGGCAGCAAGTCCGTCAAGCTGAAATCCTGCTTACACGAAGCTAAGTGCGACTCCAGTACGGCAGATCTCTAGCTCTGTTCAGAGGCCCGATCTGGCAGAGTTTCTGGCAGCACAGATTGCTCG
>NW_017192906.1:0-10057 GCF_001704415.2 Capra hircus
AGGAGCACATGGCATTTTGCCTACTCGGGACCGAAGGACTGACTGCCCTGGGGAGATCAGAGTACCCAAGATCCATGTAGCACTGGAAGATCGTCAGGTTCTGGCACCAGAATACACACAGATCTTCTTGGCCCCGGCCATCGATGGAGAGGAATAGAGAGTCCCTCCGAGCAACTCGCATGGACTGTACCTTTCCTGAGGTCCAGCCAGATCAGGGTCAATGAGGTCCCCGTTTATACGAGAGCACTGCCGAACTGCAGCAAATCCAAGGTGGTTCTCGTTCCAGGCGAGGATGAGCATTTCCGCTGAGGCGTCAATGGCTAATCACACCTAAACTCTGTGGAAACTTCCCAAAGGCTCTTCAAACCCTTAGCTGCAACTCAAGAAGTCCCCGACCCATATCCCGTCGTGGCCTCGATAGAGGAAACTTTGACGCAAGTTACCGCGCCACATTCAGGGGAGCCCATTTTCTCCTCATAGTCCACGCAGGAGGGACTTTCCCTGACTGTTCAGGAGAATTCGCAGCGATTCCCAACGCATTTCAAGAGGGATGCTTATTGCACAGGAAAGGCGAGGAGGAACTCCGGGTCGTGCCACTTTCACAGAGTCCCCCAGATATCTCAGTCATTCAGGGAACGTGTTTTCCCTGCACGTGCCTCGACTTTCAAGCGAGGATCGACTCACACCACTGGTGGCACGTGGGACAGCCCTGTAGGAAAGTCCTCGAGCGAAAGCCAACAGATTCCTTAATCCACGCGAAGGGGAAGCGTGACACTGCTGCTACAGCGTCGGAGGAAGCGCCCCCACTCCATGGCCCACTCGAGTACGAGACTGACTCCCTGGGGAGGACTCCAGAAGTACCCCATAGATCCATGTCGGCCACTGCGAGAGGGATCCTCGAGGTTCAGCCGGGCCCACCAGACTCCACAAATAATCTTAGTCCCCAGACTAGCCGATCGACGGGGAGAAAGAATCCGAGAGCCCCCCGACGTCTAACTCTTCGCCCTTGAGGACTTGGCCTTCTTCCTGAGGCCCCAGAGCGGGTCCCTGAAGGTCCCCGTGCCGCTTAAGTCGGCGAGCACCTGCTCGCCTATAGCTCGAGAAAATCCAGTGAGTTTCTGCCCTCCAGGCCGAGATTGGAGGCCATTTCCGCTGATGCATCTCCGACGTAATAACAACCTAAACCTCTGGAACTTCCAAAGGGTCCTTCACACCCTTTGCTGCCATCAAGACAGTTCCCCGATCATACCGCGTATCTCACCTAGACGAAGGAGCGAGACGACGGGTCCTATCCGCACCACTATCCAGAGGAGCCCCGTGTTCCGCTCCTAGCATCGAGAGGAGGGATTCCTTTTCCCTGCGCTCTGTGGTCCGGGAATGAATCTCTGTTGTTCTGTCACATCTCAAGAGCGAGAGGTACTCTCCACAGGAAATGGTGAGAAGGAATTCCAGGGTCGTACGTTCCCGAAAGTCCCCAGATGGTCTCAGTCCATTCCAGGAAACCTGTTTTTTCCCTGCACTGCCTCGGACTTTTCCAATTCAGCAGGAATTGACTCGACACCACGTGTCAACCTTGGCGACCAGCCCTTGGGAAAGCCTCGTGTGGAAGAGCCTCGTGGGCAAGCCTAGGGGAAAGCCACAGATCCCTTGACTCCACGCCGAAGGGAAGGCGGTGACACTGCCTGCATACAGCTCGGGAGGCGAAAACGCGCATGTATAGTCACATGCCCACCACTACGAGACTGAGGACTGACTCCCGGCGAAGACTCCAGAAGTACCCAAGATCCATATCAGCACTTGGAGCGGACATCCTCAGGCTTCCGGCCACCGCTCCACACGGGCTTAGCGCCCCGAGGCATTCAGAAGCGCAGGGGATACCGACCGGAGGCCACGAGCAACTCGCAGTCTGGGACAGGCCTTTCCTGAGCCACCAGAGGCGCTGTCGACTGAGGTCGCATCGTTAATTACGAGAGCACCTACTCCCAATCCAGAGAAATATTCAGGAGTTCTACCTCCAGGCGAGATGAGGCCATCTTCCGCTGAGGCTTTCGGGCTAATTCACAACACTTAACCTCTGAAACTTCCAAACGGGTCCTTCCACCCTTTGCCTCAATCAAGGAAGTTCCCGACCTATACCCGTCTCCACTCGAGAGGAAAGTACGAGGAGTCACCGCCCACATCAGAGGAGCCCCGTTTCCGCGCATCCGGTAGCTCGAGAGGAGGACTTCGACTTCCCTGCCGTGGTCGGGAAAAAAGGGGGGGGGGGGGGGGGGGACAATTTTTTCCGGTGTTCCCGTACGCATCTCAAGAGGAGCGCCTCTCCACAGGAAAGGAACGAGAGGAACATCCGGGTCGCGTGCACCAATTCACAGAAGTCCCCCAGATGTCTCCAGTCTATTCCAGGGAAACCTGTTTTCCCCTGCACTGCTCGACGTTCAGCGAGAATCGCCCCAACCACGGTGGGCACGTTGCGACAGCTGTGGGAAAGCCTGTAGGGAAAGCCTCGAGGGGAAAGCCACACACATTCCCTTGATCCACGCAAATGGAAGTCGGACATGCTCGGAAACAGCTCGGGGGAAAGCACACGGTCGCATGCGGCCACTGGAAAGAGGACTGACTCCACTGCGGGAAAGGCTCCAGAAGCTACGCCAACGATCCCAAGTCAGACTGGGAGAGGAATCCTCAGGTCTCCCACACGACTCCACACAGACGTGTCTTAGGCCGCCGGAGCATCGAGGGGAAGAGCGCAATTCCTCCCGTAGGCGCGCCGAGCTAACGCGCATGGGAGAGCTGGCCTTTCCTGAGGCCACCCAGAGCGCTCTCCTGAGGTAATCCGTCGTTAAAATCGAGCACCACGTTCCGCCAACCTCGTTGAATATAATTGATCCAGGAGTTCCCCCTTTCCAGCGCGAGATGATGCCATTTCCGGCTGCTCAGGGTCTCGTATGGCAAAGATTACCACTAACCTTGGATTACAAAAAGGGTCCTTCACACACCCTTGCTGCCAACTCAAGAAGTTCCCCGACATACCCGTCTCCACTAGAGAGGAAGCACGAGAGGTCCCGCCCACATCCAGAGGAGCCCCGTTTCGCCCTCCTAGCTCGAGAGGAGGGATCCTTTCCTGCGTGGTCGGGAATGAATTTCCTGTTGTTTCTGTCACATCTCAAGAGGAGGTACTCTCCACAGGAAAGGTGAGAGGAATTCCAGGGTCGTACCACCATTCCCAGAGTCCCCCAGATGTCTCAGTCCATTCCAGGGAAACCTGTTTTCCCTGCACTGCCTCGACTTTCAAGCAGAGGATTGACTCACAACCACCGTGTCACTTGGGACAGCCCTTTGGGAAAGCCTCGTGGGAAAGCCTCGTGGGCAAGCCTAGAGGGAAAGCCACAGATCCCTTGATCCACGCGAAGGGAAGCGTGACACTGCTGCTACAGCTCGGGAGGAAAGCGCATGTGCATGCCCCCACTAGAGACGAGGACTGACTTCCCTGGGGAGACTCCAGAAGTACCCAAGATCCATATCAGCACTGGAGAGGAATCCTCAGGTTCCGGCACCGACTCCACACAAAGGTCTTAGGCCCCAGCATCAAAGGGAGAGGAATCCCGAGAGGCCACGAGCAACTCGCATGGGGACTGGCCTTTCCTGAGGCCACCAGAGCGGTCCTGAGGTCCCCATCGTAATTCGAGAGCACCTACTCCAACTCGAGAAATTCAGGAGGTTCTACCCTCCAGGCGAGATGAGGCCCATTTCCGCTGAGGCGTTTCGAGGCTAATCACACCTAACCTCTGGAACTTCCAAAGGGTCCTTCACACCCTTGCTGCAACTCAAGAAGTTCCCCGACATACCCGTCTCCACTCGAGAGGAAGTACGAGAGTCCCGCCCACATCCAGAGGAGCCCCGTTTCCGCCATCCTAGCTCGAGAGGAGGGATCCTTTCCCTGCGTGGTCGGAAAGAATTCCTGGTGTTCCCGTCGCATCTCAAGAGGAGCGCTCTCCACAGGAAAGGAGAGAGGAACTCCAGGGTCGTGCCACCATTCACAGAGTCCCCCAGATGTCTCAGTCATTCCAGGGAAACCTGTTTTCCCTGCACTGCCTCGACTTTCAAGCCGAGAATCGCCCCACACCACGGTGGCACTTGGGACAGCCCTGTGGGAAAGCCTCGTGGGGAAAGCCTCGAGGGAAAGCCACACATCCCTTGATCCACGCAAATGGAAGGTGACACTGCTGCTACAGCTCGGGAAAAGCACACGTCCATGCCCCCACTGGAAACGAGGACTGACTCCACTGGGGAAACTCCAGAAGTACCCCAAGATCCAAGTCAGCACTGGAGAGGAATCCTCAGGTTCCCACCGACTCCACACGAGGTCTTAGGCCCAGCATCGACGGGAGAGGAATCCCGAGAGGCCCCGAGCAACGCGCATGGGGACTGGCCTTTCCTGAGGCCACCAGAGCGCTCCTGAGGTCCCCGTCGTAAATCGAGAGCACCTCCGCCAACTCGAGAAAATCCAGGAGGTTCTCCCCTCCAGGCGAGATGAGGCCCATTTCCGCTGAGGCGTCTCGAGGCAAATCATACCTAACCTCTGGAACTTCCAAAGGTCCTTCACACCCTTGCTGCAACTCAACAAGTTCCCGACATACCCGTCTCTACTCGAGAGGAATCACGAGAGCCCGCCCAAATCCAGAGGAGCCCTGTTTCCGCCTCATAGCTCGAGAGGAGGGATCCTTTCCCTGTGTGTTCGGGAAAGAATTCCAGTATTCCCGTCCCATCTCAACAGGAGGCGCTCTCCACCGGAAAGGGCGAGTGAACTGCAGGTCGTGCCACCATTCCCCAGAGTCCCCCAGATGTCTCAGCCTATTCCAGGAAAAACTGTTTTCCCTACACTGCCTCGACTTTCAAGCGGAGGATCGACTCACACCACGGTGGCATGTGGGATAGCCCTGGAACGCTCGTGGGAAAGACTTCCTGGGAAAGCCTCGAGGGAAAGCCTCAGATCCCGTGATCATTCGAAGGGAAGCGTGACACTGCTTCTAAAGCTCGGGAGAAAAGAGAACACGTGCATGCCCCCACTGGAGACGAGGACTGACTCCCCTGGGAGACTCCAGAAGTACCACAAGATCCAGTCAGCACTGGAGAGGAAACCTCAGGTTCCACACCGACTCCACACAAGATCTTAGGCCCCGCATCGATGGAGAGGAATCCCCAGAGGACCCGAGCAACTCGCATGGGGACTGGCCTTTCCTGAGGCCACCAGAGCCGCGTCACTGAGGTCCCCATCGTAATTCGAGAGCACCTACTCCAACTCGAGAAAATTCAGGAGGTTCTACCCTCCAGGCGAGATGAGGCCCATTTCCGCTGAGGCGTTTCGAGGCTAATCACACCTAACCTCTGGAACTTCCAAAGGGTCCTTCACACCCTTGCTGCAACTCAAGAAGTTCCCCGACATACCCGTCTCCACTCGAGAGGAAGTACGAGAGTCCCGCCCACATCCAGAGGAGCCCCGTTTCCGCATCCTAGCTCGAGAGGAGGGATCCTTTCCCTGCGTGGTCGGGAAAGAATTCCCCGGTGTTCCCGTCGCATCTCAAGAGGAGGCGCTCTCCACCAGGAAAGGAGAGAGGAACTCCAGGGTCGTGCCACCATTCCAGAGTCCCCAGATGTCTCAGTCTATTCCAGGGAAACCTGTTTTCCTGCACTGCCTCGACGTTCAAGCGAGAATCGCCCACACCACGGTGGCACTTGGGACAGCCCTGTGGGAAAGCCTCGTGGGAAAGCCTCGAGGGAAAGCCACACATCCCTTGATCCACGCAAATGGAAGCGGGACACTGCTGGAACAGCTCGGAGGAAAAGCACACGTCCATGCCCCACTGGAAACGAGGACTGACTCCACTGGGGGAAACTCCAGAAGTACCCCAAGATCCAAAGTCAGCACTGGAGAGGAATCCTCAGGTTCCCACACCGACTCCACACGAGGTCTTAGGCCCGCAGCATCGACGGGAGAGGAATCCCGAGAGGCCCCCGAGCAACGCGCATGGGGACTGGCCTTTCCTGAGGCCACCAGAGCCGTTCCCTGAGGTCCCCGTCGAAATCGAGAGCACCTTCCGCAACTCGAGAAAATCCAGGAGGTTCTCCCCTCCAGGCGAGATGAGGCCCATTTCCGCTGAGGCGTCTCGAGGCAAATCATACCTAACCTCTGGAACTTCCAAAGGGTCCTTCACACCCTTGCTGCAACTCAACAAGTTTCCCGACATACCCGTCTCTACTCGAGAGGAATCACGAGAGCCCGCCCAAATCCAGAGGAGCCCTGTTTCCGCCTCATAGCTCGAGAGGAGGGATCCTTTCCCTGTGTGTTCGGGAAAGAATTCCCAGTATTCCCGTCCCATCTCAACAGGAGGCGCTCTCCACCGGAAAGGCGAGTGGAACTGCACGGTCGTGCCACCATTCCCAGAGTCCCCCAGATGTCTCAGCCTATTCCAGGAAAAACTGTTTTCCCTACACTGCCTCGACTTTCAAGCTGAGGATCGACTCACACCACGGTGGCATGTGGGATACCCTGTGGGAAGCCTCGTGGGAAAGACTCCATGGGAAAGCCTCGAGGGAAAGCCACAGATCCCTTGATCCACGCGAAGGGAAGCGTGACACTGCTGCTAAAAGCCGGAGAAAAGAGCACGTGCATGCCCCCACTCGAGACGAGGACTGACTCCCCTGGGGAGACTCCAGAAGTACACAAGATCCATGTCAGCACTGGAGAGGAAACCTCAGGTTCCGGCACCGACTCCACACAAGATCTTAGGCCCCGGCATCGATGGAGAGGAATCCCAGAGGACCCCGAGCAACTCGCATGGGGACTGGCCTTTCCTGAGGCCAACAGAGGGTCCCTGAGGTCCGGTGGTAAGTCGAAAGCACCTGCCGCAACTCGAGAAAATCCAGGAGGTTCTCAACTCCAGGCGAGATGAGGCCCATTTCTGCTGATGCGTCACTAGGCTAATCACCTCTAATATCTGGAACTTCCAAAGGGTCCTTCACACCCTTGCTGCAACTCAAGAAGTTCCCCGACATACCCGTCTCCACTCGAGAGGAAGCACAAGAGTCACGCCCACATCCAGAGGAGCCCCATTTCCGCCTCCTAGCTCGAGAGGAGTGATCCTTTCCCTGCATTGGTCGGGGAAAGAATTCCCGGCGTTCCTTCGCATCTCAAGACGAGGCACTCTCCACAGGGAAAGGCGGAGAGGAACTCCAGGGTCGTGCCACCATTCCCAGAGACCCCCAAATGTCTCAGTCCATTCCAGGGAAACCTGTTTTCCCTGCACTGCCTCGACTTTCAGGCCGAGGATCGACTAACACCACGGTGACACGTTGGACAGCCCTGTGTGAAAGCCTCGAGGGAAAGCCACAGATCCCTTGACCCACACGAGCGGAAGGGCGACACTGCTGCTACAGCGTGGGAGGAAAGCTCACGTGCAGGCCCCACTCGAGACGAGGACTGACTCCCCTGGGGAGACTCCAGAAGTACCCCAAGATCCATGTCAGCACTGGAGAGGAATCCTCAGGTTTCGGCACCGACTCCACACAAGGTCTTAGGCCCCGGCCTCGACGGGGAGAGGAATCCCGAGAGGCCCCGAGCAACTCGCATGGGGACTGGCCTTTCCTGAGGCCACCAGCTCGGGTCCCTGAGGTCCCCGTCGTAAGTCGAGAACACCTGCCGCAACTCGAGAAAATCCAGGAGGTTCTCCCCTCCAGGCGAGATGAGGCCCGTTTTCACTGAGGCATCTCGAGGCTAATCACATCTAACATCTGGAATTTCCAAACGTCCTTCACACACTTGCTGCAACTCAAGAAGTACCCCGACATACCCGTCTCCACTCGAGAGGAAGCACGAGAATCCTGCCCACATCCAGAGGAGCCCCGTTTCCGTCTCCTAGCTCGAGAGGAGGGTTCCTTTCCCTGCGTGGTCGGGAAAGTCCGGGCGTTCCCGTCGCAATTCAAGAGGAGGCGCTCTCCACAGGAAAGGCGAGAGGTATTCTAGGGTAGTACGACCATTCCCAAAGTCCCCCGACGTCTCAGTCCATTCCAGGGAAACCTGTTTTACCTGCACAGCCTCGACTTTCAAGCTGAGGATCGACTCACACCACGGTGGCATGTGGGACAGCCCTGTATGAAAGCCTCGTGGGAACGCCTCGTTGGAAAGCCTCGAGGGAAACCCACAGATCCCTTGATCCACGCGAAGGGAAGCGCGACACTGCTGCTACAGCTCGGGAGGAAATCGCACGTGCATGCCCCCACTCGAGACGAGGACTGACTCCCCTGGGGAGACTCCAGAAGTACCCCAAGATCCATGTCAGCACTGGAGAGGAATCCTCATGTTCCGGCACCGACTCCACACAAAACCTTAGGCCCTGGCCTCGACGGGAGTGGAATCCGAGAGGCCCCGGAGCAACTCGCATGGGGACTGGCCTTTGCTGAGGCCACCAGAGCGGGTTTCTGAGGACCCCATCGTAAGTCGAGAGCACCTGCCGCAACTCGAGAAAATCCAGGAGGTTCTCCCCTCCAGGCGAGATGAGGCCCATTTCCGCTGAGGCGTCTCGAGGCTAATCACACCTAACCCCTGGAACTTCCAAAGGGTCCTTCACACCCTTGCTGCAACTCAAGAAGTTCCCCGACATACCCGTCTCCACTCGAGAGGAAGCAAGAGAGTCGCGCCCACATCCAGAGGAGCCCCGTTTCCGCCTCCTAGCTCGAGAGGAGGGATCCTTTCCCTGCGTGTTCGGGAAAGAATTCGCGGCGTTCCCGTCGCATTTCAAGAGGAGGCGCTCTCCACAGGAAAGGCGAGAGGAACTCCAGGGTCGTGCCACCATTCCCAGAGACCACCAGATGTCTCAGTCCATTCCAGGGAAACTGTTTTCCCTGCACTGCCTCGACTTTCAAGACGAGAATCGACTCACACCACGGTGGCACGTACGACAGCCCTGTGGGAAAACCTCCAGGGAAAGCCTCGAGGGAAAGCCTCGAGGGAAAGCCACAGATCCCTTGATCCACGCCCGCGGGAAGCGCGACACTGCTTGTACAGCTCGGGAGGAAAAGCACGGGCATGCCCCCACTCGAGACGAGGACTGACTCCCCTGGGGAGACTCCAGAATCTCCTCAAGATCTATGTCAGCACTGGAGAGGAATTCACATGTTCCGGCACTGACTCCAGAAAAGGTCTTAGGCCACGGCATCGTCGGGAGAGGAATTGCGAGTGGCCCCCCAGCAACTCGCATGGGGACTGGCCTTTCCTAAGGCCACCAGAGCGGGTCCATGAGTTCCCCGTCGTAAGTCCAGAGTACCTGCCGCAACTTGAGAAAATCCAGGAGGTCCTCCCTTCCAGGCCAGATGAGGCCCATTACCGCTGAGGTTTCTCAAGGCTAATCACACCTAACCTCTTGAATTTCCAAAGGGTCCTTCACACCCTTGCTGCAACTGAGGAATTTCCCCGACATTCCCGTCTCCACTCGAGAGGAAGCACGAGAGTCCCGCCCACATTCAGAGGAGCCCCGTTTCCGCCTCATAGCTCGAGAGGAGGGATCTTTCCCTGAGTGGTCGGGAAAGAATTTCCCGGCGTTCCGTCGCATGTCAAGAGGAGCGCTCTCCACAGGAAAGGCGAGAGGAACTCCAGGGTCGTGCCAACATTCCAGGAGTCCCCCAGATGGCTCAGTCCATTCCAGGGAAACCTGTTTTCCCCGAACTGCATCGACATTCAAGCCGAGGATCGACTCACACCTCGGTGGCACGTGGGACAGCCTGTGGGAAAACCTCTTGGAAAGCCTCTGGGAAAGCCTCGTGGGAAAGCCTCGAGGGAAAGCCACAGATCCCTTGATCCAGGCAAAGGTAAGCGTGACAATGCTGCTACAGGCTCAGGAGGAAAGCGCACGTGCATGCCCCCACTCGAGACGAGGACTGACTC
Source organism: Capra hircus (assembly GCF_001704415.2). Lineage (NCBI taxonomy): Eukaryota > Metazoa > Chordata > Mammalia > Artiodactyla > Bovidae > Capra > Capra hircus. The sequence goes on from NW_017192906.1 coordinate 9,938, forward strand.
CCCTGGGGAGACTCCAGAAGTACCCCAAGATCCATGTCAGCACTGAGAGGAATCCTCAAGTTCCCGCACCGACATCACACAAGGTCTTTAGCCCCGGCATCGACGGGGGAGGAATCCCGA
>NW_017192907.1:0-21181 GCF_001704415.2 Capra hircus
CCCATGCGAGTTGCTCGGAGGCCTCTCGGGATTCCTCTCCCGTCGATGCCGGGGCCTAAGACCTTGTGTGGAGTCGGTGCCGGAACCTGAGGATTCCTCTCCAGTCCTGACATGGATGTTGGGGTACTTCTGGAGTCTCCCCAGGGGAGTCAGTCCTCGTCTCGATTCGGGGGCATGCACCGCTTTCCTCCCGAGCTGTAGCAGCAGTGTCACAATTCCCGTCGAGTGGATCAGGGGATCAATGGCTTTCCCTCAAGGCTTTCCCTCGAGGCTTTCCCACGAGGCTTTCCCACAGGGCTGTCCCACGTGCCACCGTGGTGTGAGTCGATCCTCGGCTTGAAAGTCTAGGCACAGAGAGGGAAAGATGGCGGACGAAATAGGACGGGAAGATCACTTTCTCCCTCACAAATTCCTCAAAAGAACATTTCAACGCCGAGCAAACTCCACAAAACAACTTCTGTAGGCTGGCATAGGACATCAGGCAACCAGAAAAGCAGACATTGTCTTCAAAAACAGATATTTAATCTTTGCTCTTAGATTTTTGTTGTCAATTTTGTTCATTTAAAAAACCCAAACTTCACTACCCAAGTTACCTGAGAGCGAGATTACTGGCTTGACCACTCTCTCCTCCTCTGGACTCTCCTTTTTCTCCACCAGGTGCCTCTCTCTCTTTTCTCCCCCATCTCTTCTCTATCCAACTCTGTGAATCTCTGTGTGTTCCAGACGGTAGAGAACACCTAAGGAACTGGTTACTGGCAGGATTTGTCTCTCTCCTACTCATTCCTCTCTCTTATCCTCCTGGTAACCTCTGTCTACTTCCTCCCTCTCCTCTTCCCCGTATAACTCTGTAAATACCTCTGAGCGGTCCAGACTATAGAGCACACATATGGAAATGACTACTGGCTAGCTTGCTCTCTCCTCTCTTGATCTCACCGCATCTCATTCCAGTCACCTCTAACTACCCCCTCCATCTTCTCTTCTTTGTAACTCAGTGAACCTCTCTGAGTGTCCCTCAATGTGGAGAAACTTTTCATCTTTAACCTAGATATTTTATCATTGGTGCTGGTATAGATGGAGGAAGTCTAGAGGCTACTGTAAAAATAAAACTGAAAACCAGAAGCAGGAAGCTTAAATCCAAAGCCTGAAAACATTAGAGAACTCTTGAATTCAGGGAACATTAAGCAATAGGAGCTCATCAAATGCCTTCATACCTACACCGAAAACCAAGCTCCACCCAAGGGCCAACAAGTTCCAAAACAAGACATACCACGCAAATTCTCCAGCAACACAGGAACACTCCCTGAGCTTCAATATACAGGCAGCTCAAAATTATCCCAAAACCTTTGATGTCTCATAACCCATTACGGGTCACTCCACTGCACTCCAGAGAGAAGAAACCCAGCTCCACCCACCAAAACTCCAACACAAGCCTCCCTAACCAGGAAACCTTGACAAGCCACTGATAGAACCCCACCCAAAGTGAGGAAGCTCCATAATAAAGAGAACTCCACAAATTACCAGAATATAAAAAGGCCACCCCAAACGCAGCAATATAACCAAGATGAAGAGACAGAGGAACACTCAGCAGGTAAAGGAACAGGAGAGTTGCCCACCAAACCAAACAAAAGAGGAAGAAGTAGGGAATCTACCGGAGAAGGAATTCCGAATATTGATAGTGAAAATGATCCAAAATCTTGAAATCAAAATGGAAACACAGATAAATAGCCTAGAGACAAGGATTGAGAAGATGCAAGAAAGGTTTAACAAGGACCTAGAAGAAATAAAAAAGAGTCAAAATATAATGAATAACGCAATAAATGAGACCAAAAACACTCTGGAGGCAACAAATAGTAGAATAATGGAGGCAGAAGATAGGATTAGTGAAATAGAAGATAGAATGGTAGAAATAAATGAATCAGAGAGGAAACAAGAAAAACCAATTAAAAGAAACGAGGACAATCTCAGAGACCTCCAGGACAATATGAAACGCTCCAACATTCGAATTATAGGAGTCCCAGAAGAAGAAGACAGAAAGAAAGATCATGAGAAAATCCTTGAGGAGATAATAGTTGAAAACTTCCCTAAAATGGGGAAGAAAATAATCACCCAAGTCCAAGAAACACAGAGAGTTCCAAATAGGATAAACCCAAGGCGAAACACCCCAAGACACATATTAATCAAATTAACAAAGATCAAACACAAAGAACAAATATTAAAAGCAGCAAGGGAAAAACAACAAATAACACACAAGGGGATTCCCATAAGGATAACAGCTGATCTTTCAATAGAAACTCTTCAGGCCAGGAGGGAATGGCAAGACATACTTAAAGTGATGAAAGACAATAACCTACAGCCCAGATTACTGTATCCAGCAAGGATCTCATTCAAATACGAAGGAGAAATCAAAAGCTTTACAGACAAGCAAAAGCTGAGAGAATTCAGCACCACCAAACCAGCTCTCCAACAAATTCTAAAGGATATCCTCTAGACAGGAAACACGAAAAGGGTGTATAAACCCGAGCCCAAAACAATAAAGTAAATGGTAACGGGATCATACTTATCAATAATCACCTTAAACGTAAATGGGTTGAACGCCCCAACCAAAAGACAAAGACTGGCCGAATGGATACAAAAACAAGACTCCTCTATATGCTGCTTACAAGAGACCCACCTCAAAACAAGGGACACATACAGACTGAAAGTGAAGGGATGGAAAAAGATATACCACGCAAACAGAGACCAAAAGAAAGCAGGAGTGGCAATACTCATATCCGATAAAATAGACTTTAAAACAAAGGCTGTGAAAAGAGACAAAGAAGGCCACTACATAATGATCAAAGGAACAATCCAAGAAGAAGATATAACAATTATAAATATATATGCACCCAATATAGGAGCACCGCAATATGTAAGAGAAATGCTAACAAGTATGAAAGGGGAAATCAACAATAACACAATAATAGTGGGAGACTTTAATACCCCACTCACACCTATGGACAGATCAACTAAACAGAAAATTAACAAAGAAACGCAAACTTTAAATGATACATTAGATCAGTTAGACCTAATTGATATCTATAGGACATTTCACCCCAAAACAATGAATTTCACCTTTTTTTCAAGTGCTCATGGAACCTTCTCCAGGATAGATCACATCCTGGGCCATAAATCTAAACTTGATAAATTCAAAAAACTCGAAATCATTCCAAGCATCTTTTCTGACCATAATGCATTAAGATTAGATCTCAATTACAGGAGAAAAACTATTAAAAATTCCAACACATGGAGGTTGAACAACACACTTCTGAATAACCAACAAATCACAGAAGAAATCAAAAAAGAAATCAAAATATGCATAGAAACTAATGAAAATGAAAACACAACAACCCAAAACCTGTGGGACACTATAAAAGCAGTGCTAAGAGGAAAGTTCATAGCAATACAGGCATACCTCAAGAAACAAGAAAAAAGTCAAATAAATAACCCAACTCTACAACTAAAGCAACTAGAAAAGGAAGAGTTGGAGAACCCCAGAGTTAGTAGAAGGAAAGAAATCTTAAAAATTAGGGCAGAAATAAATGCAAAAGAAACAAAAGAGACCATAGCAAAAATCAACAAAGCCAAAAGCTGGTTCTTTGAAAGGATAAATAAAATTGACAAACCATTAGCCAGACTCATCAAGAAGCAGAGAGAGAAAAATCAAATCAATAAAATTAGAAATGAAAATGGAGAGATCACAACAGACAACACAGAAATACAAAGGATCATAAGAGACTACTATCAGCAATTGTATGCCAATAAAATGGACAATGTGGAAGAAATGGACAAATTCTTAGAAAAGTACAATTTTCCAAAACTGAACCAGGAAGAAATAGAAAATCTTAACAGACCCATCACAAGCACGGAAATTGAAACTGTAATCAGAAATCTTCCAGCAAACAAAAGCCCAGGTCCAGATGGCTTCACAGCTGAGTTCTACCAAAAATTTCGAGAAGAGCTAACACCTATCCTCCTCAAACTCTTCCAGAAAATTGCAGAGGAAGGTAAACTTCCAAACTCATTCTATGAGGCCACCATCACCCTAATACCAAAACCTGACAAAGATGTCACAAAAAAAGAAAACTACAGGCCAATATCACTGACGAACATAGATGCAAAAATCCTCAACAAAATTCTAGCAATCAGAATCCAACAACACATTAAAAAGATCATACACCATGACCAAGTGGGCTTTATCCCAGAGATGCAAGGATTCTTCAATATCCGTAAATCAATCAATGTAATTCACCACATTAACAAATTGAAAAATAAAAACCATATGATTATCTCAATAGATGCAGAGAAGGCCTTTGACAAAATTCAACATCCATTTATGATAAAAACTCTCCAGAAAGCAGGAATAGAAGGAACATACCTCAACATAATAAAAGCTATCTATGACAAACCCACAGCAAACATTATCCTCAATGGTGAAAAATTGAAAGCATTTCCGCTAAAGTCAGGAACAAGACAAGGGTGTCCACTTTCACCGCTACTATTCAACATAGTTCTGGAAGTTTTGGCCACAGCAATTAGAGCAGAAAAAGAAATAAAAGGAATCCAAATTGGAAAAGAAGAAGTAAAACTCTCACTGTTTGCACATGACATGATCCTCTACATGGAAAACCCTAAAGACTCCACCAGAAAATTACTAGAGCTAATCAATGAATATAGTAAAGTTGCAGGATATAAAATCAACACACAGAAATCCCTTGCATTCCTATACACGAATAATGAGAAAGTAGAAAAAGAAATTAAGGAAACAATTCCATTCACCATTGCAACGAAAAGAATAAAATACTTAGGAATATATCTACCTAAAGAAACTAAAGACCTATATATAGAAAACTATAAAACACTGATGAAAGAAATCAAAGAGGACACTAATAGATGGAGAAATATACCATGTTCATGGATCGGAAGAATCAATATAGTGAAAATGAGTATACTACCCAAAGCAATTTACAAATTCAATGCAATCCCTATCAAGCTACCAGCCACATTTTTCACAGAACTAGAACAAATAATTTCAAGATTTGTATGGAAACACAAAAAACCTCGAATAGCCAAAGCAATCTTGAGAAAGAAGAATGGAACTGGAGGAATCAACTTACCTGACTTCAGGATCTACTACAAAGCCACAGTCATCAAGACAGTATGGTACTGGCACAAAGACAGACATATAGATCAATGGAACAAAATAGAAAGCCCAGAGATAAATCCACACACATATGGACACCTTATCTTTGACAAAGGAGGCAAGAATATACAATGGAGTAAAGACAATCTCTTTAACAAGTGGTGCTGGGAAAACTGGTCAACCACTTGTAAAAGAATGAAACTAGATCACTTTCTAACACCGCACACAAAAATAAACTCAAAATGGATTAAAGATCTAAATGTAAGACCAGAAACTATAAAACTCCTAGAGGAGAACATAGGCAAAACACTCTCCGACATAAATCACAGCAGGATCCTCTATGATCCACCTCCCAGAATTCTGGAAATAAAAGCAAAAATAAACAAATGGGATCTAATTAAAATTAAAAGCTTCTGCACAACAAAGGAAAATATAAGCAAGGTGAAAAGACAGCCTTCTGAATGGGAGAAAATAATAGCAAATGAAGCAACTGACAAACAACTAATCTCAAAAATATACAAACAACTTCTGCAGCTCAATTCCAGAAAAATAAATGACCCAATCAAAAAATGGGCCAAAGAACTAAATAGACATTTCTCCAAAGAAGACATATGGATGGCTAACAAACACATGAAAAGATGCTCAACATCACTCATTATTAGAGAAATGCAAATCAAAACCACAATGAGGTACCACTTCACACCAGTCAGAATGGCTGCGATCCAAAAATCTGCAAGCAATAAATGCTGGAGAGGGTGTGGAGAAAAGGGAACCCTCTTACACTGTTGGTGGGAATGTAAACTAGTACAGCCACTATGGAGAACAGTGTGGAGATTCCTTAAAAAATTGCACATAGAACTACCTTATGACCCAGCAATCCCACTTCTGGGCATACACACCGAGGAAACCAGAATTGAAAGAGACACATGTACCCCAATGTTCATCGCAGCACTGTTTATAATAGCTAGGACATGGAAACAACCTAGATGTCCATCAGCAGATGAATGGATAAGAAAGCTGTGGTACATATACACAATGGAGTATTACTCAGCCATAAAAAAGAATTCATTTGAATCAGTTCTGATGAGATGGATGAAACTGGAGCCGATTATACAGAGTGAAGTAAGCCAGAAAGAAAAACACCAATACAGTATACTAACACATATATATGGAATTTAGGAAGATGGCAATGACGACCCTGTATGCAAGACAGGGAAAGAGACACAGATGTGTATAATGGACTTTTGGACTCAGAGGGAGGGAGAGGGTGGGATGATTTGGGAGAATGACATTCTAACATGTATACTATCATGTAAGAATTGAATCGCCAGTCAATGTCTGATGCAGGATACAGCATGCTTGGAGCTGGTGCATGGGGATGACCCAGAGAGATGTTATGGGGAGGCAGGTGGGAGGGGGGTTCATGTTTGGGAACGCATGTAAGAATTAAAGATTTTAAAATTTAAAAATAAAAAAATAAATTAAAAAAAAAAAAACGAAAGTCGAGGCAGTGCAGGGAAAACAGGTTTCCCTGGAATGGACTGAGACATCTGGGGGACTCTGGGAATGGTGGCACGACCCTGGAGTTCCTCTCGCCTTTCCTGTGGAGAGCGCCTCCTCTTGAGAAGCGACGGGAACGCCGGGAATTCTTTCCCGACCACGCAGGGAAAGGATCCCTCCTCTCGAGCTAAGAGGCAGAAACGGGGCTCCTCTGGATGTGGGCGGGACTCACGTGCTTTCTCTCGAGTGGAGACGGGTATGTCGGGGAACTTCTTGAGTTGCAGCAAAGGGGTGAAGGACTCTTTGGAAGTTCCAGAATTTAGGTGTGATTAGCGTCGAGACGGCTCAGCCGAAATGGGCCTCATCTCGCCTGGAGGGGAGAACCTCCTGGATTTTCTCAAGCTGCGGCAGGTGCTCTCGACTTACGACAGGGACCTCAGGGACCCGCTGTGGTGGCCTCAGGAAAGGCCAGTCCCCATGCGAATTGCTCGGCGGCCTCTCGGGATTCCTCTCCCGTCGATGCTGGGGCCTAAGACCTTGTGTGGAGTCAGTGCCAGAACATGAGGATTCCTCCCCAGTGCTGACATGGAACTTGGGGTACTTCTGGAGTCTCCCCAGAGGAGTCAGTCCACGTCTCGAATGGGGACATGCACGTGCGCTTTCCTCCCGAGCTGTAGCAGCCGTGTCAAGCTTCCCTTCTCGTGGATCAAGGGATCTGTGGCTTTCCCTTGAGGCTTTTACACGAGGCTTTCCCACGAGGCTTTCCCACAGGGCTGTCCTATGGGCCACCGTGGTGTGAGTCGATCCTCCACTTGAAAGTCGAGGCAGCGCAGGGAAAACAGGTTTCCCTGGAATGGACTGAGACATCTGGGGGACTCTGGGAATGGTGGCACGACCCTGGAGTTCCTCTCGCCTTTCCTGTGGAGAGCGCCTCCTCTTGAGATGCGATGGGAACGGCGGGAATTCTTTCCCGACCACGCAGGGAAAGGATCCCTTCTCTCGAGCTATGAGGCGGAAACGGGGCTCCTCTGGATGTGGGCGGGTCTCTCGTGCTTCCTCTCGAGTGGAGACGGGTATGTCGGGGAACTTCTTGAGTTGCAGCAAGGGTGTGAAGGACCCATTGGAAGTTCCAGAAGTTAGGTGTGATTAGCATCGAGACGCCTCGCTGGAAATGGTCCTCATCTCGCCTGGAGGGGAGAACCTCCTGGATTATCACGAGCTGCGGCAGGTGCTCTCGAATACAACGGGGACCTCAGGGACCCGCTCTGGTGGCCTCAGGAAAGGCCAGTCCCCATGCGAGTTGCTCCGGGGCCTCTCGGGATTCCTCTCCCGTCGATGCTGGGGCCTAAGACCTTGAGTGGAGTCTGTGCCGGAACCTGAGGATTCCTTTCAAGGGCTGACATGGATCTGGGGGTACTTGTGTAGTCTCCACAGGGGAGTCAGTCCTAGGCTCTAGTGGGGGCATGCACGTGCGCTTTCCTCCCGAGCTGTAGCAGCAGTGTCACGCTTCCCTTTGCCTGGATCAAGGGAGCTGTGGCTTTCCCTCCAGGCTTTCCCACAAGGCTTTCCCACAGGGCTGTCCCACGTGCCACCGTGGTGTGAGTCGATCCTCGGCTTGAATGTCGAGGCAGTGCAGGGAAAACAGGTTTCCCTGGAATGGACTGAGACATCTGGGGGACTCTGGGAATGGTGGCACGACCCTGGAGTTCCTGTCGCCTTTGCCTGTGGAGAGCGAAATCTCTTGAGTTGCGACGGGAACCTCGGGAATTCTTTCCCGACCTCGCAGGGAAAAGATCCCTCCTCTCGAGCTATGAGGTGGAAACGGGGCTCCTCTGGATGTGGGCGGGACTCTCGTGCTTCCTGTCGAGTGGAGCCGGGTATGTCGTGGAACTTCTTGAGTTGCAGCAAGGGTGTGAAGGACTCTTTGGAAGTTCCAGAATTCAGGTGTGACTAGCCTCGAGACGGCTCAGCGGAAATGGGCCTCATCTCGCCTGGAGGGGAGAACATCCTAGATTTTCTCAAGATGCGGCAGGTGCTCTCGACTTACGACGGGGACCTCAGGGACCCGCTCTGGTGGCCTCAGGAAAGTCCAGTCCCCATTGAGTTGCTCGGAGGCCTCTCGGGATTCCTCTCCCGTCGATGCCGGGGCCTAAGACCTTGTGTGGAGTCGGTGCCGGAACCTGAGGATTCCTCTCCAGTGCTGACATGGATCTTGGGGTACTTCTGGAGTCTCCCTAGGGGAGTCAGTCCTCGTCTGGAGTGGGGGCATGCAGGTGCGCTTTCCTCACGAGCTGTAGCAGCAGGGTCACGCTTCCCTTCGCGTGATCAAGGGATCTGTGGCTTTCCCTCGAGGCTTTCCCACGAGGCTTTCCCTCGAGGCTTTCCCACGAGGCTTTCCCTCGAGGCTTTCCCACGAGGCTTTCCCACAGGGCTGTCCTACGTGCCACCGTGGTGTTAGTCGATGCTCCGCTTGAAAGTCGAGGCAGTGCAGGGAAAACAGTTTTCCCTGGAATGGACAGAGACATCTGGGCGACTCTGGGAATGGTGGCACGACCCTAGAGTTCCTCTCGCCTTTCCTGTGGAGAGCGCCTCATCTGGAGATGCGACGGGAACGCCGGGGAATTCTTTCCCGACCACGCAGGGAAAGGATCCCTTCTCGAGCTATGAGGTGGAAACGGGGCTCCTCTGGATGTGGGCGGGACTCTCGTGCTTCCTTCGAGTGGAGACGGGTATGCCGGGGATCTTCTTGGGTTGCAGCTAGGGTGTGAAGGACCCTTTGGAATTTCCAGAAGTTAGGTGTGATTAGCGTCGAGATGCGTCAGCGGAAATGGTCCTCATCTCGCCTGGAGGGGAGAACCTCCTGGATTTTCTCGAGCTGCGGCAGGTGCTCTCGACTTACGACGGGGACCTCAGGGACCCGCTCTGGTGGCCTCAGGAAGGGCCAGTCCCCATGCGAGTTGCTCGGGGCCTCTCGGGATTCCTCTCCCGTCGATGCTAGGGTCTAAGACATTGTGTGGAGTCCGTGCCGAAACTTCAGGATTCCTCTCCAGTGCTGACATGGATCTTGGAGTATTTCTCGAGTCTCCCCAGCGAAGTCAGTCCTCATCTGATGTAGGGGCATGCACGTGCGCTTTCCTCCCGAGCTGTAGCAGCAGTGTCACGCTTCCCTTCGCGTGGATCAAGGGATCTGTCGCTTTCCCTCAAGGCTTCCCCACGAGGCTTTCCCACAGGGCTGTCCCACGTGCCACCGTGGTGTGAGTCGATCCTCGGCTTGAAAGTCGAGGCAGTGCAGGGAAAACAGGTTTCCCTGGAATGGACTGAGACATCTGGGGGACTCTGGGAATGGTGGCACGACCCTGGAGTTCCTCTCGCCTTTCCTGTGGAGAGCGCCTCCTCTTGAGATCCGACGGGAACGCCGGGAATTCTTTCCCTGACCACGCAGGGAAAGGATCCCTCCTCTCGAGCTAGGAGGCGGAAACGGGGCTCCTCTGGATGTGGGCGGGACTCTCGTGCTTCCTCTCACGTGGAGACGGGTATGTCGGGGAACTTCTTGAGTTGCAGCAAGGGTGTGAAGGACCCTTTGGAAGTTCCAGAGGTTAGGTGTGTTTAGTCTCGAGATGCCTCAGCGGAAATGGGCCTCATGTCGCCTGGAATGGAGAGGCTCCTGGATATTCTCGAGTTTCAGCAGGTGCTCTCAAGTTATGACGGGGACTTCAGGGACCCACTCTGGCGGCCGCAGGAAAGGCCAGTCATCATGCGTGTTGCTAGGGGGCCTCTCGTGATTCCTCTCCCGTCGATGCCGGGGCCTAAGACCTTGTGTGGAGATGGGGCCGGAACCTGAGGATTCCTCTCCAGTGCTGACATGGATTTTGGGGTACTTCTGGAGTCTCCACAAGGGAGTGAGGCCTCGTCTCGAGTGGGGGCATGCACGTGCGCTTTCCTCCCGTGCTGTAGCAGCAGTGTCACGCTTCCCATCGCGTGGATCAAGGGATCTGTGGCTTTCCCTCGAGGCTTTCAGACGAGGCTTTCCCACAGGGCTCTCCCCCATACCACCGCGATCCTCGCCTCTGCCACCGCGATCCTCGCCGTGAAAGTCGAAGCAGTGCAGGGAAAGCAGGATCCTCTGGAATGGACTGAGACATCTGGGGGACTCTTGGAATGGTGGCACGACCCATGAGTTCCTCTCGCCTTTCCTGTGCAGCGCGCCTCCTCTTGAGATGCGTCGGAAACGTCGGGAATTCTTTCCCGAGGAAGCAGGGAAGGATCCCTCATCTCGAGCTTGGAGGCGGAAACGGACCTCCTCTGGAGGTGGCTGGACCCTCGTGCTTCCTCTGGAGTGGAGACGGGTATGTCAGGGAACTTCTTGACTTGTAGCAAGGGTGTGTAGGACCCTTTGGAAATTCCAGAGTTTAGGTGTGATTACTGTCGAGACACCGCAGAGAAAATGGGCCTCATCTCGACTGGAGCAGAGAACCTCCTGGATTTTCTCGAGTTGCAGCAGGTGCTCTCGACATACGACCGTGACCTCAGGGACAGTGTAGCAGATATGTCAAGCTTCCCGTCGCGGGGATCAAGGGATCTGTGGCTTTCCCTCGAGGCTTTCCCACGAGGCTTTCCCACAGGGCGGTCCCACGTGCCACCATGGTGTGAGTCGATACTCGGCGTGAAAGTCAAGGCAGTGCAGGGAAAACAGGTTCCTCTGAAATGGACTGACACATCTGGGGGACTCTTGGAATGGTGGCACGACCCTGGAGTTCCTCTCGCCTTTCCTATTGAGAGCCCTTACTCTTGAGATGCCTTGGGAATGCCGAAAAATCTTTCCTGTCTAAGCAGGATAGGATCTCTCATCTCGAGCTGCCAGGCGGAAACGGGGTTCCTCTGGATTTGGGCGGGACCCTCGTGCTTCCTCTCGAGTGGAGACGGGTATGTCGGGGAACTTCTTGAGTTGCAGCAAGGACCCTTATGAATTTCCAGAGTTTAGGTGTGATGAGCCTCCAGACGCCTCAGAGGAAATGGGCCTCATCTCGCCTGGAGGGGAGAACCTCCTGGATTTTCTAGAGTTGGGCAGGGTCTCTCGAGTTACGACGGGGACCTCAGGGACCCGCTCTGGTGGCCTCAGGAAAGGCCAGTGCCCATGGGAGTTGCAAGGGGGCCTTTCGGGATTCCTCTCCCGTCGATGTTGGGGCCTAAGACCTTGTGTGGAGTCGGGGCCGGAACCTGAGGATTCCTCCCCAGTACTGACATGGATCTTGGCGTACTTCTGGAGTCTCCCCTGGGGAGTCAGTGCTCATCTCGTGTGGGGGCATGCACGTGAGCTTTCCTCACGAACTGTAGCAGCAGTGTCACACTTCCCGTCGCGTGGATCAAGGGATCTGTAGCTTTCCCTTGAGGCTTTCCGACGAGGCTTTCCCACAGGGCTGTCCCACGTGCCATAGTGGAGTGAGTGGATCCTCGGCATGAAAGTAGAGGCAGTGAAGGGAAAACAAGTTCCTCTGGAATGGACTGAGACATGTGGGGGTCCCTTGGAATTGTGGCACGACACTGGGGTTTATCTCCCCTTTCCTGTTGAGAGCGCCTCCTCTTGATATGCGACGGGAAAGCCGGGAATTCTTTCCAGAGGAAGCAGGAAAAGAATCCCTCATCTCGAGCTATGAGGTGGAAACCAGGCTCCTCTGGATGTGGGCGGGACCCTCGTGCTTCCTCTTGAGTGGAGACTGGTATGTCGGGGAACTTCTTGAGTTGCAGCAAGGGTGTGAAGGACCCTTTGGAAGTTCCAGAGGTTAGGTGTGATTAGCCTCGAGACGCCTCAGCGGAAATGGGCCTCATCTCGCCTGAAGGGGAGAACCTCCTGGATTTTCTCGAGTTGTGGCAGGTGCTCTCGAGTTACAATGGAGACCTCAGGGACCCGCTCTGGTGAACTCAGGAAAGGCCAGTCCCCATGCGAGTTGCAACGGGGCCTCTCAGGATTCCTCTCCCCTCGATGCCGGGGCCTAAGACCTTGTGTGGAGTCGGGACCGGAACCTGAGGATTCTTCTCCAGTGCTGACATGGATCTTGGCGTACTTCTGGAGTCTCCCAAGTGGCGTCAGTCCTCCTCTCGAGTGGGGTCATGCACGTGCGCTTTCCTCCCGAGCGGTAGCAGCAGTGTCACGCTTCCCGTCTCGTGGATCAAGGGATCTGTGGCTTTCCCTCGAGTCTTTCCCATGAGGCTTTCCCTCAGGGCTATTCCACGTGCCACCATGATGTGAGTCGATCCTCGGCGTGAAAGTCGAACCAGTGCAGGGAAAACAGGAACCTCCTTCCCCACAGTAGGTGGTACACTGTCCCCTTGGGCGGGTATCTCCAGGGCACTCGCGCTGGGGGGTTGCCCACAGAGGTGCGGGCCTCAGGCTCCACGTGAGAAAAGCCCCCAATGGCATTAGCTGCCGGTCCAGACGCTGGCCCCTCAGGTCTCTGGCCGGAGCCTTGGGCTCCAGGCAACTAAAAGCCCTTGGAGGTGGCGCTCTGGGACTGCTGTAGGGAAAGGACGCCAAGAGCCCACGGAGGAGTTGGGGAGGGGGCAGGGGGGAAACAGAGGCGAGGACAGCGAGGGATCTAGGTGGAGGCACTGGAGAGAGCGTCCGGTGTCCCGGAATGCCTCGGAGGAGCCAGCGGGGGACAGTCGAGGCCCAGGGACCTGTGGAATGTGAAAAGGCGGGAAACCCCAGAGCAAGGCAGGCTGGGGAAGGGGGCGTTGGTGGCCAATTCAAAGGGACCTAGGGGCGTTTCCTGGGCGGTGAGCTCCCTTGGCACTGCTGAGGGCCCCTGATTGATCCACCCGGGGTTGATCCCAACCCCCGCTGCGAGGGAGGGCCACAAACCAAAGCCCCCGAACTGCCCGCCCACCCCAACGGGGATCTTGGCAGTCCGGGGCACAGCCGTGCCCGGGAAAAACCCACTAGCTCCACAGGACTCCGTCCAGGGTCTCTGCTTGGAAAGAGGCCAGGGGCGGCCCCCTCCATCTACCCACCCAAACCCTATTGACGTCAATGGGGGCGGAGCCGCCTACCCCTCTCCAGAGTCCTGAGCTGCTGGGTCCCCGCCCACTCGGCCAGCAGTCTGCAGCGTGCCCGTGTGCCTCTCCCACCATGGCTTTGTCCGGCTCCTCCAGCACCTCAAGCGGTACGTTTGCCCTCGGTCCCTGGGGTCGGATCACGTCTCAGGGGATTTGCGGGGGGCCCGGGCAAGGGCTCTCGGCCAATGTGTCGACCCCCCCCTCCCACCCGAGAACGGCGGGGACCCATCGGCCGGGCCCGGGGTTCCGAGGCGTCAGGTGTGCCCAAAGTCGGAGGGCGTGGCATCGTTCGTTCATCTTGCTCCTTTGGCACACACATGGCTTCTCCGTTCTCTTTTCTGGGAAGACAGTGTTGTTTCAGGGGGCGTGCTGCGGGGGGCGGGGGGCGGGGTTGGGGGGTGGTGGGAGTGGGTGCTGTGCTGGGATGAGGCCCTTTATCCTCACATCTTCCTGTGGGAATGGGAGTCGGGGAGCTCTGTGGCCTTGCTGCCTTCAGTGGCTTCCTCTGCACAGGGACCTAGTGGCTTCTGCCTTCTGTCAGGCGTTACGGGGTTTGGGCTTCGCTTTGGCGGCCTTGGCCTTTGCCTTGGCCTGGGCCTTGGCCTTGCCCTTGGCGTTGCCCTTGCCCTTGCCTTGGCCGTGGGCTTGGCCTTGCCCTGCCCTTGAACTTGAACTTGAACTTCACCTTGACCTTGACCTTGAACATGAACTTGACCTTGACCTTGAACTTGAACTTGACCGTGAACTTGACCTTGACCTTGAACTTGACCTTGACCTTGAGCTTGACCTTGACCTTGAACTTGATCTTGACCTTGAACTTGAACATGACCGTGAACTTGAACTTGACCTTGAACTTGACCTTGAACTTGAACTTGACCGTGAATTTGAATTTGACCTTGACCTTGACTTTGAACTTGAACCTGAACTAGACCGTGAACTTGAACTTGAACGTGAACGTGAACTTGACCTTGAACTTGAACTTGAACGTGAACTTGACCTTGAACTTGAACTTGACTTTGAACTTGAACTTGACCTTGAACTTGAACTTGATCTTGACCTTGAACTTGAACTTGACCTTGAACTTGAACTTGACCGTGAATTTGAATTTGACCTTGACCTTGACTTTGAACTTGAACCTGAACTTGACCGTGAACTTGAACTTGAACTTGAACGTGAACGTGAACTTGACCTTGAACTTGAACTTGAACGTGAACGTGAACTTGACCTTGAACTTGAACTTGACCTTGAACTTGAACTTGAACCTTGACCTTGACACTTGAACTTGACCTTGAACTTGAACTTGAACTTGAACCTTGAACTTGAACTTGAACTTGAACTTGACCTTGACCTTGAACTTGAACTTGACCTTGAACTTGAACTTGACCTTGAACTTGAACTTGACCGTGAATTTGAATTTGACCTTGACCTTGACTTTGAACTTGAACCTGAACTTGACCGTGAACTTGAACTTGAACTTGACCGTGAATTTGACCTTGAACTTGACCTTGAACTTGAATTTGACCTTGACCTTGACCTTGAACTTGACCGTGAATTTGAACATGGACTTGACCTTGTCCTTGACCAACAACGGGAGACCTCGAGATTTGCTCAGAGCACCGGAGGTCCAGAGGCAGGGCCCTGTATCTCCCCTTCCCTTTGTGATCATTGCAAAGACATTCCTAGCTGATAGCGGGAGTGCCCATGAAGAAGCAAGCAGTGGGTGTGTGTTTGACACGTCTGTGTGCCTTCCTGGCCTCACTCCACAAGGGGCCTTTCCTCTCGAAGTAGGCCCCATGTCCCCTTGGGGAGGGTGTCATGCCTCTTTTCTCCTCACTGTCAAAGGGTGGAGCCAAGCTCGCTCTGTCAGAGGTACAAAAACAGCAATTGAATGGATTTTCAAGCTCTTGCTAGGCTGCACCCTTTCAGGGCCCACTTTACTGAAACAGGTGCTCTGTGGCCCCTGGTTGGGTATGCAGGTTGACAAACAGGGTGAGATCCTGTCCAAGCCAAGAATTTTCCTGAAAGACCTAGGCTCACTAGAGCTCTCCTCCAGAGCAAAGGGGATAGAGGAGATGTATGGAGGAGTCTTTGCCTTTCCCTGTGAGTGTGGGGCTACTCCCTACGGCCCCAAGCTCAGGGATAACTGCCTCTAAGAAAGGAATGGCAAGAAGCGCTATTCTTGGAGGTTGGGACAGGGAGTTCACAGCATGTGGGGAAAGAAAGGCTTCTTCGGGGAAGAAGAGGCAACCACCAGGCGTGTGTTTGCAAGCCTCTATTTGGAAGGAACAGGTTTGCTTATACAACTCAAGATCTCCAGATCTGCTCAGAGGACTGAAGTTCCAGAGACAGGGCCATGTATCTCCCCTTCCCTTTGAGATCCTTGCAAAGACATTCCTAGCAGATCGTGGGAGTGCCCATGAAGAAGCAAGCAGCGGGAGTGTGCTTGACATCACTGGCTGCCTACCTGGGCTCAGCTCCTCAAGGGGCCTTTCTCTCCTGGTAGGCCCTATGCCCCCTTTGGAGAGGGTGGTGCCCTCTTCCCTCCACACTGCCAAAGGGTGGAGGTGGAGCAAACTCGTTCTCTCCGAGGTAAAGAAAGACAAATTGGATGGATTTTTAAGCTCTTTCTATGCTGCACCCCCTACAGGACCCACTCGAGCAAAACAGGTGCCCTGTGGCCCCTAGGTCGGGTATGCAGGTTCACACACCGGGTGGGATCCCGTCAAAGCCAAGAATTTTCCTGACAGACCTAGGCTCACTAGAGCTCTCCTCCAGAGGAAAGGGGACAGAAAAGACGGTGTGTGTGGAGGTGGCTCTGCCTTTCCAGGTCCCAATCTCAGGGATAACTGCCCCTAAGAAAGGAACTGCTGCTGCTGCTGCTGCTAAGTTGCTTCAGTCGTGTTCGACTCTGTGCGACGCCATAGACGGTAGCCCACTAGGCTCCCCCGTCCCTGGGATTCTCCAGGCAAGAACAGTAAGTGGGTTGCCATTGCCTTCTCCAATGCATGAAAGTGAAAATGAAAGTGCAGTCGCTCAGTCGTGTCCGACCCTCAGCGACCCCACGGACTGCAGCCTACCAGGCTTCTCCGTCCATAGGATTTTCTGAAAGGAACTGCAAGAAGCGCTTTTCCAGGAGGCTGGGAAAGGGTGTTCGCAGGATGTGGGGAAAGAGAGCCTCCTTCGGGGAAGAATAGGCGGCCACTTGTTTTGTGTTGCAAACCTCTATTTGGAAGGAACAGGTTAGCTTATACAAAGGGAGACCTCCAGATCTGCTCAGAGGACCAAAGTTGCAGAGGCAGGTCGGTGTATTTTCCCTTCACTTTGCGATCCTTGCAAAGACATTCCTTGCTGATAGATGATTCAGCAAGGGCCTTTGAGACTGTTGTTTTCTTTCCTAGGTTCAAAGATTCCTTCAGTTCCTAATATAGATATCCTAGAAATTATGTGACATCCGTGAATATCTGATATGTCCTGGTCAAATGCTGTCACTTATAATTCCAGTTATCATATTAAAGCATTTCAAGTCGCAGCAGTGACCAGATTACATTGTCAATTTCTATATAATCAGGTTTTAACCATGTCCTCTATGGTTTCACACTGATGCCTTTGCAGAAATACTGCTACTTCAAGATATATGGAATATACTTTTTTTAAGCTTACCGATAATTTGTTTTGTTTGTTTGTTGTTCTTCTGGTAAGCTGGCACCAGATGGAATTTAGTCTCCTCTCTAGGTTAAGAGAGCAAAGTTTTCTTTAGAATGCAATTTTTGATAACAGACTATGAGTTTCTTTACCTTTCATTGATTTATAATTGTTTTCATCATCTGTTTTTTTACTTCGGTAAAGTAAATAAGCCTTATTTAAGATTTTGGTACATGTAGGATGGACTAAGCTTTCCCCACTCTTGCAAGTTCCCTTAACCCTTCAGATTCTTCTCGTGGGACCAAGATCTCACTTTCCTCCAGAGGGACCAATCCAAGCTTTTTATTAGTTGATCTGCCCCTGACATCAGAGTCAATTTGAGCACGAGTTGGCCTATAATTTAGGCATGAAACTATGACTACATAAAGAAAAGGTGACTTTATGATTCAGGGATGGCCATGATATGCCTTGCACTTCAGAGAAAATGGGTTAAAATGATTTTTTTTTCTTCAAAAACTGCACAGCCAGTTCTTTCAGCATATGCAATTGAAAACATCTAGGCATTAGGTCAGTTTTCATTCCAATCCCAAAGAAAGGCAATGACAAAGAATATTCAAGCTGCTGCACAATTGCACTCATCTCACACACTAGTAAAGTAATGCTCAAAATTCTCCAAGTTCACATGAACTGTGAAACTTCCAAATGTTCAAGAGCGATTTAAAACATGCAGAGAAACCAGAGATCAAACTGCCAACATCCACTGGATCATTCAAAAAGCAAGAGAGTTCCAGAAAAAAAAAAAAAACCTCTCTTTCTGCTTTATTGACTATGACAAAGCCTTTGACTGTGTGGATCACAATAAACTGGGAAAAATTCTGAAAGAGATGGGAATACCAGACCACCTGACTTGTCTCTTGAGAAACCTGTATGCAGGTCAGGAAGAAACAGTTCGAACTGGACATGGAACAACAGACTGGTTCTAAATAGGAAAAGGAATATGTCAAGGCAGTGTATTGTCACCCTGCTTATTTAACTTATATGCAGAGTACATCATGAGAAACAGTGGCTGGAGGAAGCACACGCTGGAATCCAGATTGCTGGGAGAAATATCAATAATCTCAGATATGCAGATGACACCACCCTTATGGCAGAAAGTGAAGAAGAACTAAAGAGTCTCCTGATGAAAGTGAAAGAGGAGAGTGAAAAAGTTAGCTTAAAGCTCAGCATTCAGAAAACTAAAATCATTGCATCCAGTCTCATCACTTCATGGCAAATAGATGGGAAAACATTGGAAACAGCAGCAGACTATTTTTGGGGGCTTGGAAATCACTGCAGGTGATGGCTGCCTCCATGAACTTAAAACATATTTATGACTCGGAAGAAAAGTGATGACCAAACTAGACAGCGTATTAAAAAGCTGAGACGTTGCTTTGCCAACAAAGATCCATCCAGTCAAGGCTATGGTTTTTCCATATGTCATGGATGGATATGAAAGATGTACTATAAAGAAAGTGACAGCTGAAAACTTGATGCTTTTGAACTGTGGTGTTGGAGAAGATGCTTGTAGGTCGCTTAGACTACAAGGAGACGCAACCACTCCATCCTAAAGGAAATCAGGTCTGAATATACATTGGAAGGACTAATACTGAACCTGAAACTCCAATACTTTGGCCACTTGATGTGAAGAGCTGACTCACTTGGAAGTTGCTTTGATTTGCCTGTGAGTGTGGGAGCCCTCCCTGGGCAAAGGGCCTCAGGGGTCATTGCCACTGAATCACGACCTCCAAGCAAGCGCATTCCAGCTGTGTGACATTCAGGAAGCAGGAGACTGGGAAAACTATCTTCCTTAGAGGAAGGAAAGTCATCCACAGAGAGTGTGTTTTCAGGCCTCTCTTTGCAGCAAGTGTTTTGCTTCTCAGACATCAGAGCTGCAGGCTTGCTCTGAGGGCCTCAATTCCAGAGTCAGGGCTGTGTGTCTCACTGCACTTTCCAAGCATTGCAGACACATTCCTAGGTTGGAGCAGTGCTTCCCATGAGAAAGAAGCCTCGGGAGTGTGTCTGAGCGGGTTGAGTGCCATGCTAGGTCACCTAGTCGAGGGCACCTTGCACATCCAATGGGCCCCAGGCGAGTAGCTATGGACCGGCCCTTCGGTTGAGATATCCCAAAGCAGGGAACAAAGCTAGCTCTGTCAGAAGGAGGAAAACAGCAATGGGATGGATTTTCAAGCAGTTGCTAAGTCACACCACGTTAGGGCTCCCCGGGAAAGAAATGCGAATTTTGGCCTCTAGGCCCAGTATCCAGATGTGTGCACAGGATATTTTCCCCACAGGATCCAAGAATGTTCCACACAGACCTAAGCTCACTAGCTCTCTCCTGCAGAGGAAATGAAATATTGTTGCTGAACCACGAAAAGATGCTGGGATTCTTGGCTTATGGAGGAGACGAATTCAATCAGGGCCCAAGACGAGGCTTGATTGCTCAGAGCTTTTGTGCAATAGAGTTTTATTAAAGGATAAAGGAGATAGAGAAAGCTTCTGACAGAGACATCACAAGGGGCAGAAAGCGTACCCCCTTGCTAGTGTTAGTAATGGAGTTATATACTCTCCAATAAGTTATGACAACGAACAAAAGAATGTCTGGAGGTTGTAAAGACTCACTAGACCTACTCCCATAATTGACATTTTAAGATAACAGGATTAGCCAGAAGGTTTTTTCCAGAGACCATCCTCAAGAAGGATGCATGATTGTTATATAATCCTAAGGAATGTAGAGGAAAAACAGTTTGTGCTTTCTTCCTCCTTGAGAATTCTAGAGCCTCTCTCCTTGGGGACCCTTGAACTTCTTATAAACCTGCCTTGGCAATGACTCTCTCAGAAACATGATTGAACAGCCGTTTGGAGCTTCCTTTGACTTTCCCTGGGAGGGAGGGAGCCCTCCCTGAGCACAGGGCCTCAGGGGCCATGGCCAATGAAAAATAATCTCCCAGCAAGTGCTTTTCAGCCCTGTGTGACTCTCAGCCCACAGGAGGCTGAGAAAACTCTCTTCCTTGGAGGGGAAAGGCAGCCCAAGAGTGTGTTTTCAGGCCTGTATCTTGCAGCAAGTGTTTGGCTTGTTAGACGTAAGACCTGCAGGCCTGTTCCAACAGACTCAATGCCAGAATCAGGGCCTTGTGTCTCCCTGCAGTTTCCTGGCCTTGCAAACACATTCCTAGGTGAGAGCAGTCCTGCCCATGGGGAAGCAGGCTGCGGGAGTGTGTCTGAGGGGGCCAGGTGTCATGCTGGGGTCACCTGGTCGAGGGCACCTTGCACCTCCAATGGACCCCAGGCAAGGAGTTGCAGGCCACCACCTTGCCTCTGAAATCCCAAAATGGGGAGCAAAGCTCGCTCTGTCAGAGGGAAGAAAACAGCAACAGGATGGATTTTCAAGCAGTTGCTAGGCTGTACTGCGTTAGGGCTCCAAGGAAGGAAAATGCAAATTTTAGCCCCTACGACTGGTATCCAGGTGGGCTCAGGATGACGCAGGGATAGACTCCAAGAACGTTCCAGACAGACCTGGCTCACTAGCTCCCTCCTGCAGACTCACTAGACCTACTCCCATAATTGACATTTTAAGATAACAGGATTAGCCAGAAGTTTTTTCCAGAGACCATCCTCAAGAAGGATGCATGATTTTATATAATCCTAAGGAATGTAGAGGGAAAAACAGTTTGTGCTTTCTTCCTCCTTGAGAATTCTAGAGCCCCTCTCTCTCCTTGGGACCCCCTTGAACTTCTTATAAACCTGCCTTGGCAATGACTCTCTCAGAAA
>NW_017192908.1:0-10057 GCF_001704415.2 Capra hircus
CTGCAACTCAAACAAGTTCCCCCGACATACCCGTCTCCACTCGAGAGGAAGCACGAGAGTCCCGCCCACATCCAGAGGAGCCCCGTTTCCGCCTCCTAGCTCGAGAGGAGGGATCCTTTCCCTGCGTGGTCGGGAAGAATTCCGGCGTTCCCGTCGCATCTCAGAGAAGGCGCTCTCCACAGAAAGGCGAGAGGAACTCCAGGGTCGTGCCACCATTCCAGAGTCCCCAGATGTCTCAGTCCATTCCAGGGAAACCTTTTTCCCTGCACTGCCTCGACTTTCAAGCCGAGGTCGATTCACGCACGGTGGCACGTGGGACAGCCTGTGGGAAAGCCTCATGGGAAAGCCTCAAGGGAAAGCCACAGATCCTTTGATCCACTCGAAGGGAAGCGTGACACTGCTGCTACAGCTCGGGAGAAAGCGCAGGTGCATGCCCCCACTCGAGCGAGGACTGACTCCCCTGGGGGAGACTCCAGAAGTACCCCAAGATCCATGTAAGCACTGGAGAGGAATCCTCAGGTTCCGCACCGACTCCACATAAGATCTCAGGCCCCGGCATCGACGGGAGAGGAATGCCGAGACGCCCCGAGCAAACGCGCATGGGAATGGCCTTTCCTGAGGCCACCAGAGCGGTCCCTGAGGTCCCCGTCGTAAGTCGAGAGCACCCTGCCGCAACTCGAAAAATCCAGGAGGTTCTACCTCCAGGCGAGATCAGGCCCATTTCCGCTGAGGCGTCCTGAGGCTAATCACACCTGTACTCTGGAACTTCCGAAGGGGTCCTCCACACCCTTGCTGCATCTCAAGAAGTTCCCCGACATACCCGTCTCCACTCGAGAGGAAGCACGAGAGTCCCGACCATATCCAGAGGAGCCCCTTTCCACCTCCTAGCTCGAGAAGAGGGATCCTTTCCCTGCGTGCTCGGGAAAGAATTCCCGGCGTTCCCGTCGCTTCTCAAGAGAAGGCACTCTCCACAGAAAAGCGAGAGGAACTCCAGGGTCGTGCTACCATTCCCATAGTCCCCCAGATGTCTCAGTTCATTCCAGGGAAACCTGTTTTCCTGCACTGTTTTGACTTTCAAGCCGAGGATCAACTCACACCACGGTGGCACGAGGGACAGCCCTGTGGGAAAGCCTCGTTGGAAAGTCTCGTGGAAAGCCTCGAGGGAAGCCACAGATCCCTTGATCCAAGCATAGGGAAGCGTGGCACTGCTGCTTCAGCTCAGGAGGAAAGCGCACGTGCATGCCCCCACTCGAGAGGAGGACTGACTCCCCTGGGAGACTCCAGAAGTACCCCAAGATCCATGACAGCACTGGAGAGGAATGCTCAGGTTCCGGCACTGACCCCACAAGGTCTTAGGCCCAGCATCGACGGAGAGGAATCCCGAGAGGCCCCCCGAGCAACTCGCATGGGGACTGGCCTTTCCTGAGGCCACCAGAGCGGGTCCCTGAGGTCCCCGTCGTAAGTCGAGAGCACCTGCCGCAACTCGAGAAAATCCAGGAGGTTCTCCCTCCAGGCGAGATGAGGCCCATTTCCGCTGAGGCGTCTCGAGGCTTCTCACACCTAACCTCTGGAACTTCCAAAGGTCCTTCACACCCTTGCTGCAACTCAAGAAGTTCCCCGACATACCCGTCTCCACTCGAGAGGAAGCACGAGAGTCCGCCCACATCCAGAGGAGCCCCGTTTCCGCCTCCTAGCTTGAGAGGAGGGATCCTTTCCCTGCGTGTTCGGGAAAGAATTCCCGGCGTTCCCGTCGCATCTCAAGAGGAGGCGCTCTCCACAGGAAAGGCGAGAGGAACTCCACGGTCGTGCCACCATTTCCAGAGACAACCAGATGTTCGTCCATTCCAGGGAAAAAACTGTTTTCCTGCACTGCCTCGACTTTCAAGCCGAGGATGGACTCACACCACGGTGGCACGTGGGGAGCCTTGTGGGAAGCCTCGTGGGAAAGCCTCGTGGAAAGCCTCGAGGGAAAGCCCTGATCCCTTGATCCTCGCGAGGGGAAGAGACACTGCTGCTACAGCTCGGAGGAAAGCGCACGTGCATGCCCCCACTCGAGACGCGTACTGACTCCCCTGGGGAGACTCCAGAAGTACCCCAAGATCCATGTCAGCAATGGAGAGGAATCCTCAGGTTGCGTCACTGAGTCCACACAAGGTCTTAGGCCCCAGCATCGACGGGAGAGGAATCCCGAGAGGCCCCCGAGCAACTCGCATGGGGACTGGCCTTTCCTGAGGCCACCAGAGCGGGTCCCAGGTCCCCGTCGTAAGTCGAGAGCACCTGCCGCAACTCGAGAAAAATCCAGGAGGTTCTCCCCTCCAGGCTATATGAGGCCCATTTCCGCTGAGGCATCTTGAGGCTAATCACACCTAACCTCTGGAATTCCAAAGTCCCTCACACCCTTTTCTGCAACTCAAGAAGTTCCCGACATACCCGTCTCGACTCGAGAGGAAGCACGAGAGTTCTGCCCACATCCAGAGGAGCCCCGTTTCCGCCTCCTAGCTCGAGAGGAGGGATCCTTTCCCTGCATGGTGGGGAAAATTTCCGGCGTTCCCGTCGCATCTCAAGAGGAGGCTCTCTCCATAGGAAAGGCGAGAGGAACTCCAGGTCGGGCCACCATTCCAGAGTCCCCCAGATGTCTGTCCATTCCAGGGAAACCTGTTTTCCCTGCACTGCCTCGACTTTCAAGCCGAGGATCGACTCACACCACGGTGGCACGTGGACAGCCCTGTGGGAAAGCCTCGTTGGAAAGCTTCGTGGAAAAGCCTCGAGGGAAAGCCACAGATCCCTTGATCCACGGGAAAGGAGAGCGACACTGCTGCTACACCTCGGGAGGAAAGCGCACGTGCATGCCCCCACTAGAGACGAGGACTGACTGCCCTGGGGAGACTCCAGAAGTACCCCAAGATTCATGTCAGCACTGGAGAGGAATCCTCAGGTTCCCGCACCGACTCCACACAAGTCTTAGGCCCCAGCATCGACGGGACAGGAATCCGAGAGGCCCCGAGTAACTCCCATGGGGACTGGCCTTTCCTGAGGCCACCAGAGCGGTCCCTGAGGTCCCCGTCTTAAGTCCAGAGCACCTGCCGCAACTCGAGAAAATCCCGGAGGTTCTCCCGTCCAGGCCTGATGAGGCCCATTTCCGCTGAGGCGTCTCGAGGCTAATCACACCTAACTTCTGGAACTTCCAAAGGGTCCTTCACATCCTTGCTGCAACTCAAGAAGTTTCCCGACATACCCGTCTGCACTCGAGAGGAAGCACGAGAGCCCCGTCCACATCCAGAGGAGCCCCGTTTCCGCCTCATAGCTCGAGAGGAGGGATCCTTTCCCTGCGTGGTCGGGAAAGAATTCTCGGACTTGCCATAGCAGCTCAAGAGGGGCGCTCTCCACAGGAAAGGCGAGAGGAACTCCAGGGTCGTGCCACCATTCCCAGAGTCTCCCAGATGTCTCAGTCCACTCCAGGGAAACCTGTTTTCCCTGCACTGCCTCCACTTTCAAGACGAGGATCGACTCACACCACGGTGGCACGTGGGACAGCCCTGTGGGAAAGCCTCGTGGGAAAGCCTCGTGGGAATGCCTCGAGGAAAGCCACAGATCCCTTGATCCACGCGAAGGGAAGCGTGACACTGCTGCTACAGCTCGGAGGAAAGCGCACGTGAATGCCCCCACTCGAGACGAGGACTGACTCCCCTGGGGAGACTCCAGAAGTACCGCAGGATCCATATCAGCACTGGAGAGGAATCCTCAGGTTCCGGCACCGACTCCACACAAGGTTTTAGGGCCCGGCATCGACGGGAGAGGAATCCCGAGAGGACCCCAAGCAACTTGCATGGGGACTGGCCTTTCCTGAGGCCACCAGAGCGGTCCCTGAGGTCCCCGTCTTAAGTCGAGAGCACCTGCCGCAACTCGAGAAAATCCAGGAGGTTCTCCCCTCCACGCGAGATGAGGCCCATTTCCGCTGAGGCTTCTCGAGGCTAATCACACCTAACCTCTGTAACTTCCAAAGGGTCCTTCACACCCTTTCTGCAACTCAAGAAGTTCCCCGATATACCCGTCTCCACTGGAGAGGAAGCACGAGAGTCCCGCCACATCCAGAGGAGCCCCGTTTCCGCCTCATAGCTGGAGAGGAGGGATCTTTTCCCTGCGGTGGTCTGGAAAGAATTCCGGCATTCCCATAGCATCTCAAGAGGAGCCGCTCTCCACAGGAAAGGCGAGAGGAACGCCAGGGTCGTGCCACCATTCAGAGTCCCCCAGATGTCTCAGTCCATTCCAGGGGAAAGCTGTTTTCCATGCACTGCCTTGACTTTCAAGCCTAGAAACGACTCACACAACGGTGGCACGTGGGACAACCCTTCGGAAACCCTCGTGGGAAAGCCTCGAGGGAAAGCCACAGATCCCTTACTCCACGTGAAGGGAAGCTGGACACTGCAGCTGGACCTCAGGAGTAGAGCCCACCTGCATGCCCCCATTCGAGACGAGGATTGACTCCCCTGGGGAGACTCCAGAAGTACCCCCAATGCCGGGAGCCAGTGTGAGGAATCCCGCCCGTGACAAGGTCATGAGGAAGGAAGCTGGACATACGCAAGGCGTGCTCAGACTTCAGGGACCCCTCTGCAAATTCCTAAGCATGTACCCCAACAAAAATCTTGCCGGCCTTTTGTGCTCTGCTTTTCCACTCTTCTGACATTTTCTGGAAAAAGTCAATTCAGGGCTTTAGTCTTCTGCATTTGAAAGAGTGTTTCAATCCAAAAACCCTCTGGATGGCTTTCTAGCCTGCCTGCAGGACTCGTACAGCTGCGCATGTGTTTGTTTGAGGCCTCCTGACCGCAGGAGGCACAGGAAGCTTAAAACATCCTAGGAATGTAGGAGCTTCCGAGGAGTCAAAATCTTTTAGAATAGGACTGATTAAAGGTTTCATTTTTTGGGTCAATGCTTGCTGCCAAATTTTCATATCCTTTATTTTTAGATATAGTTGGTATATAGAAAAAACAAGTAGTAGACCTGGTATTAGCAACATTAGATCTTCGAGTTAAGTACCTTCTTTGTTATAACCCACTGCCACCTTTTTCTATAGAGATGTAACTTTAATGCTTTAAGGACGATGCAAATTAAAGAAAAACACTTCAGGGGAAACAAAATCAACATTCATTAAGGAAGAGAGATAAAAAGTGTTAACAAGCTTCTTGGCCAGAAGATAATGTAAATCACCTGAGACCTTTTGTATACAAAATGATGTATAGAAAGAGTCTGGGCTGCGAACACTACATAATTCCTGTGTTACCCATTGATCTCCATGTTTTATCAAAAGTATAAAAGGCCTTCTGAACAATAAAGGATGGGGGCCAGGGGCCGGGGACCAGTTTCTCGGACCAGTTTCTCGAACTAGTCTCTCGGCCTGGTTTCTTGGGACTCTGGCTCCCCCCCATGTCTCTCTCTCTCCTCTTCTCTCCCCTTTCCTCTCTCTGCTCTTTACTTTAACTTCAGGCTGAATCTCCATCTGGGGCGCGGAGGCTCGCCAGGTCTACTTACTTGCCCCGGCTGTTAAGACCCGCACGAAAGGGAGCTTAAGGCGAGGCACCCTTAGATATTCAAGCGGGCGGCCGGTGGCCCAACGTAGATGGTGCAAATTCCTTGTCTGGAATTTTATTGGCCTTCCGCGTAAACCAAGCTATTCAGCCCTCTTCCTCCACTTAACCTTCTTACTACACTATAGTTTCTTAATCTAATCTTACATTACTAAACAAACAAGTCTTTCCACGCCAACGCCGTCCACCCTTCGAATTCCCTGGATCCACCGGGGCTGGATCCATGTCAGCACTGGAGAGGAAACCTCAGATTCCCGCACCGACACCACAGAAGATCTTAGGCCCCGGCATCGATGGGAGAGGAAACCCGAAAGGCCCCGAGCAACTAGCATGTTGACTGGCCTTTCCTGAGGCCACCAGAGAGGGTCCCTGAGTTCCCCGTCGTAAGTTGAGTAGCACCTGCTGCCACTCGAGAAAATCCAGGAGGTTGTACCCTCCAGGCAAGATGAGGCCTATTTCCGCTGAGTCGTTTTGGGAGGCTAATCACACCTAATCTCTGGAACTTCCAAAGGGTCCTTCACAACCTTGCTGCAACTCAAGAAATTCCACGACATACCCGTCTACACTCGAGGGGAAGCACGAGAGTGCCGTCCACATCAAGAGGAGCCCCGTTTCCGCCTCATAGCTCGAGAGGAGGGATCCTTCCCCTGAGTGGTCGGGAAGGAATTCCCGGCATTCCCGTCGCATCTCAAGAGGAGGCGCTCTCCACAGGAAAGGCGAGAGGAACTCCAGGGTCGTGCCACCATTCCCAGAGTCCCCCAGATGTCTCAGTCCATTCCAGGGAAAACCTGTTTTCCCTGCACTGCCTCGACTTTCAAGCCGAGGATCTTCCCACACCACGGTGACACGTGGGACAGACCTGTGGTAAAGCCTCGTGGGAAAACCTCGTGGGAAAGCCTCGAGTAAAAGCCACAGATCCCTTGATCCATGCGAAGGGAAGCGTGACACTGCTGCTACAGCTCGGGAGGAAATCGCCTGTGAATGCCCCCACTCGAGACGAGGACTGACTCCCCTGGGGAGACTCCAGAAATACCCCAAAATCCATGTCAGCACTGGAGAGGAATCCTCAGGTTCCGGCCCCGACTCCACACAAGATCTTAAGCCCCGGCATCGACGGGAGAGGAATCCCGAGAGGCCACAGAGCAACACGCATGGGGACTGGCCTTTCCTGAGGCCACCAGAGCGTGTCCCTGAGGTCCCCTTCGTAGGTCGAGAGCACGTGCGCAACTCGAGAAAATCCAGGAGGTTCTCCCATCCAGGCGAGATGAGGCCCATTTCCCCTGAGGCGTCTCGAGGCAAAACACACCTCATCTCTGGAACTTCCAAAGGGTCCTTCACACCCTTGCTGCAACTCAAAATTTCCCCGACATACCCGTCTCCACTCGAGAGGAAGCACGAGAGTCCCGCCCACATCCAGAGGAGCCAGCGGTTCCGCCTCCTAGCTCGAGAGGAGGGATCTTTTCTCTGCGTGTTCGGTCAAGTATTCCCGGCGTTCCGGCGCATCTCAAGAGGAGGCGCTCTCCACAGGAAAGGCGAGAGGAACTCCAGGGTCGTGCCACCATTCCCAGAGTCCCCCAGGTGTCTCAGTCCATTCCAGGGAAACCTGTTTTCCCTGAACTGGCCTCGTCTTTCAAGCCGAGGATCGATTCACACCACGGTGGCACGTGGGACAGCCCTGTGGGAAAGCCTCGATGGGGAAAGCCTAAGGGAAAGCCTCGTGAGGAGGCCTCGAGGGAAAGTCACCAGATCCCTTGATCCACGCGAAGGAAGGGTTACACTGCTGCTACAGCTCGGGAGGAAAGCGCACGTGCATGACCCTACTTAGAGCGAGGACACTGACTCCCCTGGGTAGACTCCAGAAGTACCCCAAGATCCATGTCAGCAATGGAGAGGAATCCTCAGGTTTGGCACAGACTCCAAAACAAGGTCTTAGGCCCCGGCATTGGACGGGAGAGGAATACCAAGAAGCCCCGAGTAACTCGCATTGGGACTGGCCTTTCCTGAGGCCACCAGAGCGGATCCCTGAGGTCCCCGTCGTAAGTTGAGAGCACCTACCGCAAGTCGAGAAAATCCAGGAGGTTCTCCCATCCAGGCGAGATGACGCCCATTTCCGCTGAGGCGTCCTGAGGCTAATCACAGCTAACCTCTGGAACTTCCAAAGGGTCCTTCACACCATTGCTGCAACTCAAGAAGTTCCCTGACATACCCGTCTCCATTAAAGAGGAAGCACGAGAGTCCCGCCCACATCCAGAGGAGCCCCGTGTCCGCCTCCTAGCTGGAGAGGAGGGATCCTTTCCCTGCGTGGTCTGGAAAGAATTCCAGGCGTTCCCATAGCATCTCAAGAGGAGGCGCTCTCCACAGGAAAGGCGAGAGGAACTCCAGGGTCGTGCCACCATTCCAGAGTCCCCCAGAATCTCAGTCCATTCCAGGGAAACCTGTTTTCCCTGCACTGCCTCGACTTTCAATCCGAGGATCGACTCACACCACGGTGGCACTTGGAGAGCCCTGTGGGAAAGATTCGTGGGAAAGCCTCGTGGGAAAGCCTCGAGGGAAAGCCACAGATCCCTTGATCCACGCGAAATGAAGCGTGACACTGCTGCTACAGCTCGGGAGGAAAGCGCACGTGAACGCCCCCACTCGAGACGAGGACGGACTCCCCACGGGAAACTCCAGAAGTACCCAAAATCCATGTCAGCACTGGAGAGGAATCCTCAGCTTCCGGCACCGACTACACACATGGTCTTAGGCCCCGGCATCGACGGGAGAGGAATCCGAGAGGCCCCATGCAACTCGCATGGGGACTGTCCTTTCCTGAGGCCACCAGAGCGGGTCCCTGAGGTCCCCGTCGTAAGTCGAGAGCACCTGCCGCAACTCGAGAAAATCCAGGAGGTTCTCCCCTCCAGGCGAGATGAGGCCCATTTCCGCTGAGGCTTCTAGAGGCTAATCACACCTAACCTCTGGAACTTCCAAAGGGTCCTTCACACCCTTGCTGCAACTCAAGAAGTACCCCGACATACCCGTCTCCACTCGAGAGGAAGCACGAGAGTCCGGCCCACATCCAGAGGAGCCCCGATTCCGCCTGCTAGCTCGAGAGGAGGGATCCTTTTCCTGCGTGGTCGGGAAAGAATTCCGGCATTCCCGTCCATCTCAAGAGGAGGCGCTCTCCACAGGAACGGCAAGAGGAACTCCAGTGTCGTGCCACCATTCCCAGAGTCCCCAAGATGTCTCCGTCCTTTCCAGGGAACATGATTTCCCTGCACTGCCTCGACTTTCAAGCCGAGGATCGACTCACACCACGGTTGCACGTGGGACAGCCCTGTGGGAAAAGCCTCGTGGGAAAGCCTCGTGGGAAAGCCTCGTGGCAAAGCCTCGAGGAATTCCACAGATACCTTGATCCACGTCAAGTGAAGGGACACTGCTGCTACAGCTCGGGAGGAAAGCGCACGTGCATGCCCCCACTCGAGACGAGGACAGACTCCCCTGGGGAGACTCCAGAAGTACCCCAAGATCCATGTCAGCACTGGAGAGGAATCCTCAGGTTCCGGCACCGAATCCACACAAGATCTTAGGCCCTGGCATCGACGGGAGAGAATCCTGAGAGGCCCTGAGCAACTCGCATGAGGATTGGCCTTTCCTGAAGCCATCAGAGCGGGTCCCTGAGGTCCCCGTCGTAAGTCGAGAGCACCTGCCGCAACTCGAGAACAACCAGGAGGTTCTCCCCTCCAGACGAGATGAGGCCCATTTCCGCTGAGCCGTCTCGAGGCTAATCACACCTAACCTCTGGAACTTCCAAAGGGTCCTTCACACCCTTGCTGCCACTCAAGAAGATCCCAACATACCCGTCTCCACTCGAGAGGAAGCACGAGAGTCCCGCCCACATCCAGAGGAGCCCCGTTTACGCCTCCTAGCTCGAGAGGAGGATCCTTTCCCTGCGTTTCGGGAAAGAATTCTCGGCGTTTCCGTCGCATCTCAAGAGGAGGCGCTCTCCACAGAAAAGGCGAGAGGAACTCCAGGGTCGTGACATCATTCCAGAGTCCCCCAGATGTTTCAGTCCATTTCAGGGAAACCGTTTTCCCTGCACTGCCTCGACTTTCATGCCGAAGATCGACTCACACCACGGTGGAACGTGGGACAGCCTGTGGGAAAGCCTCGTGGAAAGACTCCTGGGAAAACCTCGAGGGAAAGCCCTGATCCCTTGATCACGCGAAGGGAAGCGTGACACTGCTGCTACAGCTCGGGAAGAAAGCGCACGTGCATGCCCCCGCTCGAGACGAGCACTGACTCCACTGGGGAGACTCCAGAAGTACCCGAAGATCCATGTCAGCACTGGAGAGGAATGCTCAGGTTCCTGCACCGACTCGACACAAGATCTTAGGCCCTGCATAGACGGGAGAGAAATCCCGAGAGGAACCCGAGCAACTCACATGGGGACTGGCCTTTACTCAGGCCACCAGAGCGGGTCCCTGAGGTCCCCT
>NW_017192909.1:0-10057 GCF_001704415.2 Capra hircus
CTTCTGGAGTCTCCCAAGGGGAGAAAGTCCTCGTCTCGAGTGGGGGCTTGCACGTGCGCTTTCCTCACGAGCTGTAGCAGCAGTGTCACGCTTCCCTTCTTCGCGTGGATCAAGGAATCTATGGCTTTCCCTTGAGGCTTTCCCACAGGGCTGTCCCATGTGCCACCCTGGTGTGAGTCGATCCTCGCTTGAAATTTGAGGCAGTGCAGGGAAAACAGGTTTCCCTGGAATGGACTGAGACATCTGGGGGACTCTGGGAATTGTGGCACGACCCTGGAGTTCCTCTCGCCTGTCCCGTGGAGATCGATTCCTCTTGAAATGTGACGGGAACGTCGGGAATTCTTTCCCGATCACGCAGGGAAAGGATCCTCCTCTCGAGCTAGGAGGCGGAAAAGGGGTTTCTGGATGTGGCGTGACTCTCATGCTTCCTCTCGAGTGGAAACGGGTATGTTAGGGAACTTCTTGAGTTGCAGCAAGGGTGTGACGGACCCTTTGGAAGTTCCAGATTTTAGGTATGATTAGCCTCGAGACGCCTCAGCGGAAATGGGCCTCATTTCGCCTGGAGGGGGGAGAACTCCTGGATTTCTCCAGTTGCTGCAGGTGCTCTTGACATACGACGGGGATCTCAGGGACCCACTCTGGTGCCTCATGAAAGGCCAGTCCCCATGCGAGTTACAAGGGGCCTCTCGGGATTCCTCTCCCGTCGATCCGGGGCCTAAGACCTTGTGTGGAGTCGGTGCCGAAAACTGCGTATTCCTCTCCAGTGCTGACATGGATCTTGGCGTACTTTTGAAGACTCCGCAGGAGAGTCGGTCCTCGTCGCGAGTGCGGGCATGCACGGTCTGCTTTCCTCCCGAGCTGTAGCAGCTTGTCACGCTTCCCTTTGCGTGGATCAAGGAATCTGTGGCTTTCCCTCGAGGTTTCCCACAAGGGTTTCCCACGAGGCTTTCCCACAGGGCTGTCCCACGGGCCACCGTGGTGTGATTCGATCCTCGGCTTGAAAGTCGAGGCAGTGCAGGGAAAACAGGTTTCCCTGGAATGGACCGAGTCATCTCCGGGACTCTGGGAATGGTGGCACGACCCTTGAGTCCCTCTCGCCTTTCAGGTGGAGAGCGCCTCCTCTTGAGATGCAACAGGAACGCCGGGAATTCTTTCCCGAACCTGCAGGGAAAGGATCCCACCTCTCGAGCTAGGAGGCGGTAACGGGGCTCCTCTGGATGTGGGTGGGACGCTCGTGCTTCCTCTCGAGTGGAGACGGGTATATCCGGGAACTTCTTGAGTTGCAGGAAGGGTGTGAAGGACCCTTTGGAAGTTCCAGAGGGTAGGTGTGATTAGCCTCGAGACGCCTCAACAGAAAGGAGCCTCACCTCGCCTGGAGGGGAGAACCTCCTGGATTTTCTCCAGTTGCTGCAGGTGCTCTCGACATACGACGGGGATCTCAGGGACCCGCTCTGGTGGCCTCAGGAAAGGCCAGTCCACATGCGCGTTGCTCGGGGACCTCTCGGGATTCCTCTCCATCGATGCTGGGACCTAAGACCTTGTGTGGAGTCGGTGCCTGAACCTGAGGATTCCTCTCCAGTGCTGACATGGATATTGGGCTACTTCTGGAGTCTCCCCAGGGGAGTCAGTCCTCAACTCGAGTGGGGGCATGCACGTGCGCTTTCCTCCGGAGCTGTAGAGGCAGTGTCACGCTTCCCTTCCCGTGTATCCTAGGATCAGTGGCTTTCCCTCGAGGCTTTCCCACGAGGCTTTCCCACGAGTCTTACCCACAGGGCTGTCCCATGTGCCACCGTGGTGTGAGTCGATCCTCGGCTTGAAAGTCCAGGCTGTGCAGGGAAAACAGGTTTCCCTGGAATGGACTGAGACATCTGGGGGACTCTGGGAATGGTGGCACGACCCTGGAGTTCCTCTCGCCTTTCCTGTGGAAAGCGCCTCCTCTTGAGATGCGACGGAAACGCCGGGAATTCTTTCCCGACCACGCAGGGGAAGGTTCACTCCTATCGATCTAGGAGGCGGAAACGGGGTTCCTCTGGATGTGGGAGGGACTCTCGTGCTTCCTCTCGAGTGGAGACGGGTATGTCGGGGAACTCCTTGAGTTGCAGCAAGTGTGTGACGGACCCTTTGGAAGTTCCAGAGGTTAGGTGTGAATAGCCTTGAGACGCCTCAGCGGAAATGGGCCTCATCTCGCCTGGAGGGGAGAACCTCCTGAATTTTCTCGAGTTGCGGCAGGTGCTCTCGACTTACTACGGGGACCTCAGGGACCCGCTCTGGTGGCCTCAGGAAAGGCCAGTCCCCATGCGAGTAGCTCGGGGGCCTCTCGGGATTCCTCTCCCGACGATGCCGGGGCCTAAGATCTTGTGTGGAGACGGTTCCAGAACCTGAGCATACCTCTCCAGTGCTGACATGGATCTTGGGGTACTTCTGGAGTCTCCCCAGGGAAGTCAGTCCTCGTCTCGAGTGGGGGCATGCACGTGCGCTTTCCTCCCGAGCTGTAGCAGCAGTGTCGCGCTTCCCTTCGCGTGGATCAAGGGATATGTGGCTTTCCCTCGAAGCTTTCCCACGAGGCTTTCCCACAGGGCTGTCCCACGTGCCACCGTGGTGTGAGTCGATCCTCGGCTTGAAAGTCGAGGCAGTGCAGGGAAAACAGGTTTCCCTCAATGGACTGAGACATCTGGGGAACTCTGGGAATGGTGGCACGACCCTGTAGTTCCTCTGGCCTTTCTTGTGGAGAGTGCCTCCTCTTAAGATGCGACCTGAACGCCGGGAATTCGTTGCCGACCACGCAGGGGAAGGATCCCTCCTCTCGATCTAGGAGGCGGAATCGGGGCTCCTTTGGATGTGGGCGGGACTCTCGTGCTTCCTCTCAAGTCGAGACGGGTATGTTGGGGAACTTCTTGAGTTGCAGAAAGGGTGTGAAGGACGCTTTGAAAGTTCCAGAGGTTAGGTGTGATTTGCCTGGAGACGCCTCAGCGGAAATGGGCCTCATCTCGCGTCGAAGGGAGAACCTCCTGGATTTTCTCGAGTTGCGGCAGGTGCTCTTGACTTACGACGGGAACCTCAGGGACACGACTGGTGGCCTCAGGAAAGGCCAGTCCCCATGCGAGTTGCTCGGGGCATCTCGGGAATCCTCTCTCGTCGGTGCCGGGGCCTAAGACCTTGTGTGGAGTCGGTGCCGGATACTGAGGATTCCTCTCCAGTGCTGACATAGATCTTGGAGTAATTCTGGAGTCTCCCCAGGGGAGTCAGTCCTTGTCTCGAGTGGGGTCATGCACGTGCCCTTTCCTCCCGAGCTGTAGCAGCAGTGTCACGATTCCCTTCGGGTGGATCAACGGATCTGTGGCTTTCCCTCGAGGCTTTCCCACGAGGCTTTCCCACAGGGCTGTCCCACGTGCCACCGTGGTGTGAGTCGATCCTTGGCTTGAAAGTCGAGGCAGTGCAGGGAAAACAGGTTTCCCTGGAATGGACTGAGACATCTGAGGGACTCTGGGAATGGTGGCACGACCCTGGAGTTCCTCTCGCCTTTCCTGTGGAGAGTGCCTCCTCTTGAGATGCGACGGAAACGCAGGGAATTCTTTCCCGACCACGCAGGGTAAGGGTCCCTCCTCTCGAGCTAGGAGGCAGAAACGGGGCTCCTCTGGATGTGGGAGGGACTCTCGTGCTTTCTCTCGAGTGGAGACGGGTATGTCGGGGGAACTTCCTGAGTTGCAGAAAGGGTGTGAAGGAACCTTTGGAAGTTCTAGAGGTTAGGTGTGATTTGCCTCGAAATGCCGCAGCGGAAACGGGCCTCATCTTGCCTGGAGGGGAGAACCTCCTTGATTTTCTCGAGTTGCGGCAGGTGCTCTCGACTTACGACTGGGACCCCCAGGACACGCTGTGATGGCCTCAGGAAAGGTCAGTCCCCATGCGAGTTGCACGGGGGCCTCTCGGGATTCCTCTCCCGTCGATGCTGGGGCCTAAGACCTTGTGTGAAGTCGGTGGCGGAACCTGAGGATTCCTCTTCAGTGCTGACATAGTTCTTGGGGTACTTACTGGAGTCTCCCCAGGGGAGTCAGTCCTCGTCACGAGTTGGGGCATGCACGTGCGCTTTCCTCCCGAGGTGAAGCAGCAGTGTCACGCTTCCCTTTGCGTGGATCAAGGGATCTGTGGCTTTCCCTCTTGGCTTTCCCACCAGGCTTTCCCACAGGGCTGTCCCACGTTCCACCGAGGTGTGAGTCGATCCTCGGGTTGAAAGTCGAGGCAGTGTAGGGAAAACAGGTTTCCCTGGAATGGACTGGGACATCTGGGGGACTCTGGGAATGG
This sequence comes from Capra hircus, assembly GCF_001704415.2. Classification (NCBI taxonomy): domain Eukaryota; kingdom Metazoa; phylum Chordata; class Mammalia; order Artiodactyla; family Bovidae; genus Capra; species Capra hircus. The sequence goes on from NW_017192909.1 coordinate 4,300, forward strand.
TGGCAAGACCCTGGAATTCCTCTTGCTTTTCCTGTGGAGAGCGGCTCCTCTTGAGATGCGACGGGAACGCCGGGAATTCTTTCCCCTCCACGCGGGGAGAGGATCCCTGCCCTCGAACTAGGAGGCGGAAACGGGGCTTCTCTGGATGTGGGCGGGACTCTCGTGCTTCCTCTCGAGTGGAGACGGGTAAGGTGGGGAACTTCTTGAGTTTCAGGAAGGGTGTGAAGGACCCTATGGAAGTTCCAGAGGTTAGGTGTGATTAGCCTCGAGACGCCTAGGCTGAAATGGGCCTCATCCCACCTGGAGGGCAGAACCTCCAGGATTTTCTTGAGTTGTGGCAGGTGCTCTCGACTTACGACGGGGACCTCAGGGACCCACTCTGGTGGCCACAGGAAAGGCCAGTCCCCATGCGAGTTGCTCGGGGCCTCTCGGGATTCCTCTCCCGTTGATGCCGGGGCCTAAGACGTTGTGTGGAGTCGGTGGGGAACCTGAGGATTCCTCTCCAGTGCTGACATGGATCTTGGGGTACTTGTGGAGTCTCCCCAGGGGAGACAGTCCTCGTCTCGAGTGGGGGCATGCACGTGTGCTTTCCTCCCGAGCTGTAGCAGCAGTGTCACGCTTCCCTTCGCGTGGATCAACGGATCTGTGGCTTTCCCTCGAGGCTTTCACTCGAGGCTTTCCCACGAGGCTTTCCCACAGGGTTGTCCCGTTGCCACCATGGTGTGAGTCGACCCTCGGCTTGAAACTCGAGGCAGAGCAGGAAAAACAGGTTTCCCTGTAATAGACTGAGACATCTGGGGGACTCTGGGAATTGTGGCACGACCGTGGAGTTCCTCTCGCCTTTCCTGTGGAGAGCGCCTGCTCTTGAGATGCGACGGGAACGCCAGGAATTCTTTCCCGACCACGCAGGGAAAGGATCCCTCCTCTCGAGCTAGGAAGCGGAACCGGGGCTCCTCTGGATGTGGGCGGGACTCTCGTGCTTCCTCTCGAGTGGAGACGGGTATGTCGGGGAACTTCTTGAGTTGCAGCAAGGGTGTGAAGGACCTTTGGAAGTTCCAGAGGTTAGTTGTGATTAGCCTCGAGACGCCTCAACGGAAATGGGCCTCATCTCGGCTGGGGGGGAGAACCTCCTGGATATTCTCGAGTTGCGGCAGGTGCTCTCGACTTACGAAGGGGACCTCAGGGACCCGCTCTGGTGGCCTCAGGAAAGGCCAGTCCCCATGCGAGTTGCTCGGGGCCTCTCGGGATTCCTCTCCCTTCGATGACGGGGATTAAAGCCTTGTGGGGAATCGCTGCCGGAACCTGAGGATTCCTCACCAGTGCTGACATGAATCTTGGGGTACTTCTGGAGTCTCCCCAGGGGAGTCAGTCCTCGTCTCGAGTGAGGGCATGCACGTTCGCTTTCCTCCCGAGCTGTAGCAGCAATGTCATGCTTCCCTTCGCGAGGAACAAGGGATTTTTGGCTATCCCTCAAGGCTTTCCCATGAGGCTTTCCCACAGGGCTGTCCCACGTTCCACCATGGTGTGTCTCGATCCTTGGTTTGAAGGTCGAGGCAGTGCAGGGAAAATAGTTTTCCCTGGAATGGACTGAGACATCTGGGGGACTCTGGGAATGGTGGCACGACCCTGGAGTTCCTCTCGCCTTTCCTGTGGAGATCGCCTCCTCTTGAGATGCGACGGGAACGCCGGGAATTCTTTCCCGACCACGCAGGGAAAGGATCCCTCCTCTCGAGCAACGAGGCGTAAACGGGACTCCTCTGGATGTGGGCGGAACTCTCGTGCTTCCTCTCGAGTGGAGACGGGTATGTCGGGTAACTTTTCGAGTTGCAACCAGGGTGAGAACGACCCCTTTGGAAGTTTCAGAGGTTAGGTGTGATTAGGCTCGAGACCCCTCATCGGAAATGGGCCTCAACTCCCCTGGAGGTGATAACCTCCTGGATTTTCTCGAGTTGCGGCAGGTGCTCTCTACTTACGAATGGGGACCTCAGGGACCCGCTCTGGTGGCCTCAGGAAAGGCCAGTCCCCATGCGAGTTGCACGGGGCCCTCTGGGGATTCCTCTCCTAGTCGATGCCGGGGCCTAAGACCTTGTGTGGAGTCGGTGCGGGAACCTGAGGATTCCTCTCCAGTGCTGACATGGATCTTGGGGTACTTCTGCAGTCTTCGAGGGGAGTCCGTCCTCGTCTCGAGTGGGGGCATGCACGTGCGCTTTCCTCCCGAGCTGTAGCAGCGGTGTCACGCTTCATTTCCGTGGATCAAGGGATCTGTGGCTTTCCCTCGAGGCTTTCCCACGAGGCTTTCCCACGAATCTTTCCCACAGGGCTCTCCCACGTGCCACCGTGGTGTGAGTCGATCCTCGGATTGAAAGTCGAGGCCAGTGCAGGGAAAACAGGTTTCCCTGGAATGTACTGAGACATTTGGGGGACTCTGGGAATGGTGGCACGACCCTGGAGTTCCTCTCGCTTTTTCCTATGGAGAGTGCCTGCTCTTGAGATGCGAAAGGAAGGCCGGGAATTCTTTCCCGAACAAGCAGGGAAAGGATCCCTCCTCTCGAGCTAGGAAGCGGAACCGGGGCTCCTCTGGATGTGGGCAGGACTCTCGTGCTTCCTCTCGAGTGGAGATGGTTAAGTCGGGGAACTTCTTGAGTTGCAGCAAGGGTGTGAAGGACCCTTTGGAAGTTCCAGAGGTTAGGTGTGAATAGCCTCTAGACGCCTCAGCGGAAATGGGACTCATCTCGCCTGGAGGGGAGAATCTCCTGGATTTTCTCGAGTTGCGGCAGGTTCTCTCGACTTATGAAGGGGTCCTCAGGGACCCACTCTGGTGGCCTCAGGAAAGGCCAGTCCCGATGCCAGATGCTCAGGGGCCTCTCGGAATTCCTCTCCCGTCGATGCCGGGGCCTAAGACCATGTGTGAAGTCGGTGCCGGAACCTGAGGATTCCTCTCCAGTGCTGACATGGATTTTTGGGTACTTCTGGAGTTTCCCGCGGGGAGTCCGTCCAAGTCTCGAGTGGGGGCATGCACGTGCGGTCCCCTCCCGAGCTGTAGTAGCAGTGTCACTCTTCATTTCGCGTGGATCAAGGGATCTGTGGCTTTCCCTCGAGGCTTTCCCATGACTCTATTCCACAGGGCTCTCCCACGTGCCACCGTGTTGTGAGTCGATCCTCGGATTGAAAGTCGAGGCAGTGCAGGGAAAACAGGTTTCCCTGGAATAGACTGAGTCATCTGGGAGACTCTGTGAATGGTGCACGACCCTGGAGTTCCTCTCGCCTTTCCTGTGGAGAGTGCCTCCTCTTGAGATGCGACGGGAATGCGGGTGAATTCTTTCCCCACCACGCAGGGAAAGGATCCCTCCTCTCGAGCTAGGAGGCCGGAAACGGGGCTCCTCTGGATGTGGGCGGGACTCTCGTGCTTCCTGTCGAGTGGAGAGGAGGATGTCGGGGAACTTCTTGAGTTGCAGCAAGTGTGCCAAGGACCCTTGGGAAGTTCCAGAAGTTAGGTGTGATTAGCATGTAGACGCCTCAGCGGAAATGGGCCTCACCTCGGCTGCGGGGGAGAACCTCCTGGATATTCTCGAGTTGCTGGCAGGTGCTCTCGACTTAGGAAAGGAACCTCAGGGATCCGCTCTGGTGGCCGCTGGAAAGGCCAGTCCCCATGCGAGTTGCTCGGGGCCTCTCGGGTTTCCTCTCCCGTCGTTGCCGGGCCTAAGACCATGTGTGAAGTCGGTGCCGGAACCTGAGGATTCCCCTCCAGTGCTGACATGGATCTTGAGGTACGTCTGGAGTCTCCCCAGGGGAGTCAGTCCTCGTCTCGAGTTCGGGGCATGCACGTGCGCTTTCCTCCCGAGCTGTAGCAGCAGTGTCACGCTTCCCTTGGCGTGGATCAAGGGATCTGTGGCTTTCCCTCGAGGCTTTCCCACGAGGCTTTCCCACAGGGCTTTCCCACGTGTCACCGTGGTGTGAGACGATCCTCGGCTTGAAAGTCAAGGAAGTGCAGGGAAAACAGGTTTCCCTGCAATGAACTGAGACTTCTGGGGGACTCTGGGAATGGTGGCACAACCCTGGAGTTCCTCTCGCCTTTCCTGTGGAGAGCGCCTGCTCTTGAGATGCGAAAGGAACGCCGGGAATTCTTTCCCGACCACACAGGGAAAGGATCCCTCTTCTCGAGCTAGGAAGCGGAACCGGGGCTCCTCTGGATGTGGGCGGAACTCTCGTGCTTCCTCTCGAGTGGATACGGGTATGTCGGGGAACTTCTTGAGTTGCAGCAAGGGTGTGAAGGACCCTTTGGAAGTTCCAGAGGTTAGGTGTGATCAGCCTTGAGACGCCTCTGCCGAAATGGGCCTCATCTCGCCTGGAGGGGAGAACCTCCTGATTTTCTCGAGTTGCGGCAGTTGCTCTCGACTTACAACGGGGACCTCAAGGACTCGCTCTGGTGGCCACAGGAAAAGGCCAGTCCTCTTGCGAGTTGCTCGGGGGCCTCTCGGGATTCCTCTCCCGTCGATGTCGGGGCCTAAGATCTTGTGTGGAGTCGGTGCCGGAAACTGAGGATTCCTCTCCAGTGCTGACATGGATCTTGGGGTACTTCTGGAGTCTCCCCAGGGGAGTCAGTCCTCGTCTCGAGTGGAGGCATGCACGTGCGCTTTCCTCCAAACATGTAGTAGCAGTGTGGCGCTTCCCTTCACGTGGATCAAGGGATCTGTGGCTTTCCCTCGAGGCTTTCCGACGAGGCTTTCCAAGAGGCTTTCCCACAGGGCTGTCCCACGTGCCACCGTGGTGTGAGTCGATCCTCGGCTGGAAAGTCGAGGCAGTGCAGGGAAAACAGGTTTCCCTGGAATGGACTGAGACATCTGCGGACTCTGGGAATGGTGGCACGACCCTGGAGTTCCTCTCGCCTTTCCTGTGGAGAACCCCTCCTCTTGAGATGCGTCGGGAACGCCGGGAATTCTTTCCCGACCACGCAGGGAAAGGATCTCTCCTCTCGATCTAGGAGGCGGAAACGGGGCTCCTCTGGATGTGGGCGGAATTCTCGTGCTTCCTCTCGAGTGGACACGGGTATGTCGTGGATCTTCTTGAGTTGCAGCAAGGGTGTGAAGGATCTTGGAAGTTCCAGATGTAAGGTGTGATTAGCTCGAGACGCTCTGTGGAAATGGGCCTCATCTCGCTTGGAGGGAGAACCTCCTGGATTTCTCGATTGGGGTAGGTGCTCTCGACTTACGACGGGACATCAGGACCCGCTCTGGTGCATCAGGAAAGGCCAGTCCCCATGCGAGTTGCTCGGGCCCTCTCGGATTCCTCTCCCGTCGATGCTGAGGCCTAAGACCTGTGTGGAGTCAGTGCCGGAACCTGAGGATTCTTCTCCAGTGCTGACATGGATCTTGGGTACTTCTGGAGTCTCCCAGGGGAGTCAGTCCTCGTCTCGAGTGGGTGTATTCACGTGCGCTTTCCTCCGAGCTGTAGCAGCAGTGTCGCGCTTCCATTCGCGTGGATCAAGTTATCTGTGGATTTCCCTCGAGGCTTACCCAAGAGGATTTCCCACGAGGCTTTCCGCACGAGGCTGTCCCACGAGGCTTTCCCACAGGCTTTCCACGTGGCTTCACAGGCTTTCCACAGGGCTGTCTCCAACGTGCCATCAGCGGTGTGAGTCCGATCCCTCGGCTTGAAAGTTCTTGGGGCAGTGCCAGGGAAAACAGGTTTCCGCTGAATGGACTGAGACATCTGGGGGGACTCTGGGAATAGGGACCTGAATCCTGGGTTCCTCCTCGCC
>NW_017192910.1:0-10056 GCF_001704415.2 Capra hircus
ATGAGGCCCATTTCCGATGAGGCGTCTCGAGGCTAATCACACTAACCTCTGAACTGAAGGGGTCCTTCACACCCTTGCTGCAACTCAAGAAGTTCCCCGACATACCCGTCTCCACTCGAGAGGAAGCACGAGAGACCCGCCCACATCCAGAGGAGCCCCGTTTCCACCTCCTAGTTCGAGTGGAGGGATTCTTTCCCTGAGTGGTCGGGAAAGAATTCCCGGCATTTCCCGTCGCATCTCAAGAGGAGGCGCTCTCCACAGGAAAGGCGAGAGGAACTCCAGGGTCGTGCCACGAATCCCAGAGTCCCCCAGATGTCTCAGTCCATTCCAGGGAAACCTGTTTTCCCTGCACTGCCTCGACTTTCAAGCCAAGGATCGACTCACACCACGGTGGCACGTGGGACAGCCTTGTGGGAAAGCCTCGTGGGAAAGCCTCGTGGGAAAGACTCGAGGGAAAGCCCACAGATCCCTTGATACACGTGAAGGGAAGCGTGACACTGCTACTACAGCTCGGGAGGAAAGCGCACGTGCATGCACCCACACGAGTCGAGGACTGACTCCCCTGGGGAGAATCCAGAAGTCCCCACGATCCATGTCAGCACTGGAGAGGAATCCTCAAATCGGCCACCGACTCCACACAAGGTCTAGGCCCTGCATCGACGGGAGAGGAATCCCGAGAGGCCCCCGAGCAACTCGCATGGGGACTGGCCTTTCCTGAGGCCACCAGAGCGGATCCCTGACGTCCCCGTCGTAAGTCGAGACCACCTGCCACAACTCCAGAAAATCCAGGAGGTTCTCCCTCCAGGCGAGATGAAGCCCATTTCCAATGAGACGTCTCGAGGCTAATCACACCTAACCTCTGGAACTTCCAAAGGTTCCTTACACCCTGGCTGCAACTCAAGAAGTTCCCAAAATACCGGTCTCCACTCGAGAGGAAGCACGAGAGTCCGCCCACATCCAGAAGAGCCCCGATTCCGCCTCCTAGCTCGAGAGGTGTGGACATTTCCCAGCGTGGTCAGGAAAGAATTCCCGGCGTTGCCGTCGCATCTCAAGAGGAGGCACTCTCCACAGGAAAGGCGAGAGGAACCCCAGTGGCGTGCCACCATTTCCAGAGTCCCCCAGATGTCTCAGTCCATTTCAGGGAAACCTGTTTTCCCTGCACTGCCTCGACTTTCAAGCCGAGGATCGACTCACACCACGGTGGCACGTGGGACAGCCTTGTGGGAAAGCCTCGTGTGGTGGGAAAGCCTCGTGAGAAAGCCTCGTGGGAAAGCCTCGAGGGAAAGCCACAGATCACTTGATCCACGCGAAGGGAAGCGTGACACTGCTGCTACACCTCGGGAGGAAAGCGCACGAGCATGCCCCACTCGAGACGAGGACTGACTCCCTGGGGAGACTTCAGAAATACCCCAAGATCCATGTCAGCACTGGAGAGGAATGCTCAAGTTCCGGCACCGACTCCACACAAGGTCTAGGCCCTGGCATCGATGGGAGAGGAATCCCCAGAGGCCCCCGAGCAACTCGCATGGGGACTGGCCTTTCCTGAGGCCACCAGAGCGGGTCCCTGAGGTCCCCGTCGAAAGTCGAGAGCACCTGCTGCAACTCGAGAAAATCCAGGAGGTTCTCCCCTCCAGGCGAGATGAGGCCCATTTCCACTGAGGCGTCTCGAGGCTAATCACACCTAACCTCTGGAAGTTCCAAAGGGTCCTTCACAACCTTGCTGCAACTCAAGAAGTTCCCCGACATACCCATCTCCACTCGAGAGGAAGCACAGTCCCTCCACATCAGAAGCCCCGTTTCCGCCTCATAGCTTGAGATGTGGGATCCTTTCCCTGCGTAGTGGGGAAAGAATTCCCGTTCCATCGCAAAGAGGAGGCACTCTCCAGGAAAGGCAGAACCCGTGGCCACCATTTCCAGTCCCCCAGATGTCTCAGTCCATTTCAGGGAAACCTGTTTTCCCTGCACTGCCTCGACTTTCAAGCCAAGGATCGACACACACCACGGTGGCACGTTGGACAGCACTGTGGGAAAGCCTCGTGGAAAGCCTCGTGGGAAAGCCTCGAGAGAAAGCCACAGATCCCTTGTTCCACTCGTCGGGAAGCGTGACACTGCTGCTACAGCTCGGAAGGAAAGCGCACGTGCATGCCCCCTCTCGAGACGAGGACTGACTCCCCTGGGGAGACTCCAGAAGTACCCCAAGATGCATGTCAGCACTACAGAGGAATCCTCAGGTTCCGGCACCGAATCCACACAAAGTTCTTAGGCCCCAGCATAGACTGGAGAGGAATCCCGAGAGGCCCCCGAGCAATTCGCGTGGGGACTGGCCTTTCCTGAGGCCACCAGAGCGGGTCCCGAGGTCCCCGTCGAAAGTCGAGAGCACCTGCCGCAACTCGAGAAAATCCAGGCGGTTCTCCCCTCCTGGCAACATGAGGACTATTTCCACTGAGGCATCTCGAGGCTAATCACACCTAACCTCTGGAACTTCCAAAGGGTCCTTTACACCCTTGCTGCAAATCCAGAATTTCCCCGACATAGCCGTCTCCACTCGAGGAAGCACGAGAGTCCCGCCCACATACAGAGGAGCACCGTTTCCGCCTCCTAGCTCGAGAGGAGGGATCCTTTCCCTCCGTGCTCGGGAAAGAATTCCCGGCGTTCCCGTCGCATCTCAAGAGGAGGCGCTCTCCACAGGAAAGTCGAGAGGAAGTCCAGGGTCGTGCCACCATTCCCAGATTCTCCAGATGTCTCAGTCCATTCCAGGGAAACCTGGTTTCCTTGCACTGCGTTGACTTTCAAGCCATCGATCGACTCACACAACGGTGGCACGTGGGATTGCCCTGTGGGAAAGCCTTGTGGGAAAGCCACAGATCCCTTGATCCAGGCGAAGGGAAGCATGACACTGCTGCCACAGCTCCGGAGGTAAGGGCACGTGCATGCGCCCACTCAAACGAGGACTGACTCCCCTGGGGAGACTCCAGAAGTACCCCAAGATCCATGTCAGCACTGCAGAGGAATCCTCAGGTTCCAGCACCGAGTCCACACAAGGTCTTAGGCCCCGGCATCGATGGTAGAGGAATCCCGAGAGGCCCCCGAGCAACTCGCATGTGGACTGGCCTTTCCTGAGGCCACCAGAGCGGGTCCCTGAGGTCCCTGTCGTAAGTCGAGAGCACCTGCCGCAACTCGAGAAAATCCAGGAGGTTCTCCCCTCCAGGCGAGATGAAGCCCATTTCCGCTGAAGCGTCTGGAGGCTAATCACACCTAACCTCTGGAACTTCCAAAGGGTCCTTCACACCCTTGCTGCCACTCAAGAAGTTCCCCGACATACCCGTCTCCTCTCGATAGGAAGCACGAGGGTCCCGCCCACATCCAGAGGAGCCCCTTTCCGCCTCGTAGCTCGAGATGTGGGATCCTTTCCCTGCTTCGTCGGGAAAGAATTCCCGGCGTTCCCGTCGCATCTCAAGTGGAGGCGCTCTCCACAGGAAATGCGAGAGGATCTCCAGAGTCGTGCCACCATTCCAAGAGTCCCCTAGATGTCTCAGTCCATTCCAGAGGAACCTGTTTTCCCTGCACTGCCTCGACTTTCACGCCGAGGTTCGACTCACACCTCGGCGGCATGTGGGACAGCCCTCTGGGATAGCCTCGTGGTAAAGCCTGGAGGAAAAGCCACAGATCACTTGATCCACGCGACCGGAAGCGTGACACTGCTGCTACAGCTCGGGAGGAAAGCGCACGTGCATGCCCCCATTCGAGACGAAGACTGACTTCCCTGGGGGGGGCTCCAGAAGTACCCCAAGATCCATGTCAGCACTGTAGAGGAATCCTCAGGTTCCTGCCCCAACTCCTCTCAAGGGTTTTTTTTTTCTTTCCTTTTTACTCTTTTCTTTGCATTTATTTAAACACAGTTCTCAAAACTTTTGAGTGAAATTGGGCCTCCTTTGGTAAGCAAAGAACCTGAAAGTATATTTAAAAATGAACAGGCAAAGTCTTCAGATCATCCACAACACAGGTGTAGTGTTCCCTTCTTTTTTCTCAAAACTCTGAAGCACCCAGTTTTTCCATATAGTCTTAAAAGCTAGAAGAACAAGAGTACATTTGTGGTGGAATATTATTTTCCCTTGCTGATTACTAATTGAAATACCATTATCCCCTTCTAAGAGCTTTAAGAAATAGCCTTTTTAAGGCATACATTGTGCAACTCATCTTATTCCCTGCTATGTATAATACAGATTACATAAAGGCTGACAAAGTCACATTTATATAAGCATTAAGCATTTGCTGTATTGAAAGATCTTTAGTTTTTAACACTAGCAGTATAGAGTTACAGAGCGTAATTTTTATCACTTAACTGCAGGTATATTAAGTATGGTATGTTTCATGGACTCGAGGAAAACGGGCATTTTTTTCTTTAATTTACTACTGACAATCTAATCAGAACAGTTCTCCTAAGCATTGATATGTTAGAAAGAAAAGTAAAAACCAAACGTTATTGTTGCTTTTTGCCATTTGGTAGCATTTTACACACAGGCTTCAATCTTCAGAATACCCTGTATTCAGTAGAAAAACCATTTAAATGAAGTTCTGTACAATAGAAACTTCTCAGCAGTCAAAATTTTAGACTGTAAAAAAATACATGTAAAACATACTTTTCTGAAAACACTTAACTTTGAACAAAGCACCGAACTACACAAATGCAGAATGAAAACAGCATTTCAACTCCACCAAAAGTAGTCATCATAAAAGGTGTAAAAGTCACCTAACTTCACCAGGCACTGTTCACTTTTTAAACAGGAGACAATAAAAAATATTGTCCACAAACAATATCCCAACTCTAGGGCAGGTTTCAGAAAGTCTTCATCTTCATGCTTTAATAGCGACGAGGTGAGTATGATCGAGATCTGGAACGTGATCTGTATCCTCCACGACTATAGTAGGGAGAAGGTGACCGTCTTCTGTATTTCTGATCCCTGTCTTGAGCAGCTCTCCATCCTCCTCCTCCTCCTCCTCCTCCTCCTCCTGTACGATCTGCTGTAATAGTCCCGATCATCATAGCCTCGATCATATCCTCTGTCATAGTAATCTCGACGGCGTGAGCTGCCATAGGTAGGTCTCCCCATGTAAATTCCTGCTGTTGGCGTATGTGGTCTTTTCGTTATGGAGAAGTCAACTCTGATCCTACATCCATCAAGCTCCATTCCATTGGCACGCTCTTTTGCTTCCTTGGCATCATCTACATTTTCAAAGTATACAAAGGCAAATCCTCTTGAACGTCTAGACTGCTGGTCATATACAATAGATACATCAGCAATTGGGCCATATTTAGAGAACATTTCTCTTAGATCTCTTTCTGTAGTATACAAGCTCAATCCAAATACTCCAAGACAACAGTTAGGATCAGGATTTGCCCGATTCCCAACATGACGCCAGCGAGTAGACATGGGAGAATGACTGTGGCTATGCCGTCTTCGATAATCTCTGCTGTAAGATCTGCTACGAGATCTTCTATGGGACCGGGACCGAGATCGTGACCTTGTATAATGCCTCCGAGAACTTCTTCTGGATCTAGACCTAGATTCCGATCTGGACCTGGACTTTGATCTGCAACGCCTGGAATCTTCCTTGGAGCGAGACCTTGCAGGGGTATGACTTGAAGATTTCCCAGATCCATGAGCACTTCCGCTTCTGGAAGCAGAACGGGATTCCCCCTCGCCGTAGTTCTCCTCGCCGCTGTCGCTCATGACTTTCACTGCTGTCGCCCCTCGATGTGCTTCAATCGAAGCTGCCAACCTCTCGCACCTTCAGTGTAGAGGCTCCGCCGCAGCCTCACACCACACACCGGTGCCGCAGGCACTGAGAACCGAAACGCTCCGCGCCGCCTCCGCTCGGGCTCTCCACACAAGGTCTTAGGCCCCAGCATCGACGTGAGAGGAATCCTGAGAGGCCCCCTAGCAACTCCCATAGGCACTGGCCTTTTCTGAGGCCACAGGAGCGGGTCCCTGAGGTCCCCATCCTAAGACGAGAGCACCTGCTCCAACTCAGATAATCCAGGAGGTTCTCCCCTCCAGGCGAGATGAGGCCCATTTCCCCTGAGGCATCTCGAGGCTAATCACACCTAACCTCTGGAACTTCCAAAGGGTCTTTGACACCCCTGCTGCAAGTCAAGAAGATCACCGACATACCCGTCTCCACTCGAGATGAAGCACGAGGGTCCCGCCCACATCCAGAGGAGCCCCGTTTCTGCCTCGTATCTAGAGAGGAGGGATCCTTTCCCTGCGTGGTCGGAAAAGAATTCCTGGCGTTCGCGTCGCATCTCAAGAGGAAGTGCTCTCCACAGGAAAGGCGAGAGGATCTCCAGGGTCGTCCACCATTCCCAGAGTCCCCCCAGATGTCTCAGTCCATTCCAGGGAAACCTGTTTTCCCTGCACTGCCTCGACTTTCAAGCCGAGGATCGACTCACACCACGGTGGCACGTGGGACAGCCCTGTGGGAAAACTTCCTGGGAAAGCCTCCTGGGAAAGCCTCAAGGGAAAGCCACAGATCCCTTGATCCACGCGAAGGGAAGCGTGACACTGCTGCTACAGCTCGGGAGGAAAGCGCACGTGCATGCCCCCACTCGAGACGAGGACTGACTCCCCTGGGGAGACTCCAGAAGTACCCCAAGATCCATGTCAGCACTGGAGAGGAATCCTCAGGTTCCGACACCGACTCCACACAAGGTCTTAGGCCCCGGCATCGACGGGAGAGGAATCCCGAGAGGCCCCGAGCAATCGCATGGGGACTGGCCTTTCCTGAGGCCACCAGAGCGGGTCCCTGAGGTCCCCGACGTAAGTCGAGAGCACCTGTCGCAACTCGAGAAAATCCAGGAGGTTCTCCCCTCTAGGCGAGATGAGGCCCATTTCCGCTGAGGCGTCTTGAGGCTAATCACATCTAACATCTGGAACTTCCAAAGGGTCCCTCACACCCTTGCTGCAACTCAAGAAGTTCCACGACATACTCGTCTCCATTCGAGAGGAAGCACGAGAGTCCCGCCCACAACCAGAGGAGCCCCATTTCCGGCTCCTAGCTCGAGAGGAGGAATCCTTTCCCTGCGTGTGGGGGAAAGAATTCCCCGCGTTCCCGTCGCTACTCAAGAGGAGGCGCTCTCCACAGGAAAGGCGAGAGGAACTCCAGGGTCGTGCCACCATTTCCAGAGTTCCCCAGATGTCTCAGTCCATTCCATGGAAAACTGTTTTCTCTGCACTGCCTCGAATTTCAAGCCGAGGATCGAATCACAGCACGGTGGCACGTGGGACAGCCCTGGGGAAAACTTCGTGGGAAAGCCTCCTGTGAAAGTCTCAAGGGAAAGCCACAGATCCCTTGATCCACGCGAAGGGAAGCGTGACGCTGCTGCTACAGCTCGCGAGGAAAGCGAATGTGAATGCCCTCACTCGAGATGAGGACTGACTCCCCTGGAGAGACTCCAGAAGTACCCCAAGATCCATGTCACCACTGGAGAGGAAACCTCAGGTTCCGGCACCGACACCACACAAGGTCTTAGGCCCCAGCATCGACGGGAGAGGAATCCCCAGAGGCCGCCTAGCAACTCGCATGGGGTCTGGCCTTTCCTGATGCCACCAGAGCGGGTCCCTGAGGTCCCCGTCGTAATTCGAGAGCACCTGCCGCAACTCGAGAAAATCCAGGAGGTTCTCCCCTCCAGGCGAGATGAGGCCATTTCCGCTGAGGCGCCTCGAGGCTAATCACACCTAACCTCTGGAACTTCCAAAGGATCCTTCACACCCTTCTGCAACTCAAGAAGTTCCCGACATACCCGTCTCCACTCGAGAGGAAGCACGAGAGTCCCGCCCACATCCAGAGGAGCCCTGTTTCCGCCTCCTAGCTCGAGAGGAGGGATCATTTCCTGCGTGGTCGTGAAAGAAATCCGGGCGTTCCGTCGCATCTCAAGAGGAGGCGCTCTCCACAGGAAAGGCGAGAGGAACTCCAGGGTCGTGCCACATTCCCAGAGTCCACCAGATGTCTCAGTCCATTCCAGGGATAACTGTTTTCCCTGCACTGCCGCGACTTTCAAGCCGAGGATCGACTCACACCACGGTGGCACGTGGGACAGCCCTGTGGGAAAGCCTCGTGGGAAAGCCTCGAGGGAAAGGCCCTGATCCCTTGATCCTCGCGAAGGGAATCGCGACACTGCTGCTTCAGCTCGGGAGGAAATCGCACGTGCATGCCCCACTCGAGACGAGCACTGATTTCCCTGGGGAGACTCCAGAAGTACCCCAAGATCCATGTCGGCACTGAGAGGAATCCTCAGGTTCCGGCACCCACTCCACACAAGATCTTAGGCCCCGGAATTGACGGGAGAGGAATCCGAGAGGCCCCCCAGCAACTCGCATGGGGACTGGCCTATCCTGAGGCCACCAGAGCGGGTCCCTGAGGTCCCGTCGTAAGTCGAGAGCACCTGCCGCAACTCGAGAAAATCCAGGAGGTTCTCCGCTCCAGGCGAGATGAGGCCCATTTCCGCTGAGGCGTCTCGAGGCTAATCAAACCTAACCTCTGGAACTTCCAAAGGGTCCTTCACACCCATGCTGGCACTCAAGAAGTTCCCCGACATACCCGTCTCCACTCGAGAGGAAGCATGAGAGTCCCGCCCACATCCAGCGGAGCCCCCTTTCCGCCTCCTAGCTCGAGAGGTGGGATCCTTTCAATGCGTGGTCGGGAAAGAATTCCCGGCGTTCCCGTTGCATCTCAAGAGGAGGCGCTCTTCTCAGGAAAGGCAAGAGGAACTCCAGGGTCGTGCCACCGTTCCCAGAGTCCCCTGGATGTCTTAGTCCATTCCAGGGAAAACTGTTTTCCCTGCACTGCCTCGACTTTCAAGCGAGGATCGACTCACACCACTGTGGCACGTGGGACAGCCCTGTGGGAAAGCCTCGTGGGAAAGCCTCAAGGGAAAGCCAAAGATCCGTTGATCCACGCGAAGGGAAGCGTGATACTACTGCTACAGCTCTGGAGGAAAGCACACGTGCATGTCCCACTCGAGACGAGGACTGAGTGCCCTGGGGAGACTCCAGAAGTCCCCAAGATCCATGTCTGCACTGGAGAGGAATCCTCAGGTTCCGGAACTGAATCCAGACAAGGTCTCAGGCCCCAGCATCGACTGGAGAGGAATCCCGAGAGGCCCCGAGCAAATCGCATGGGGACTGGCCTTTCCTGAGGCCACCAGAGCGGGTCCCTGAGGTTCCCGTCGTAAGTCAAGAGCACCTGCCGCAACTCGAGAAATCTGGAGGTTCTCCCCTCCAGGCGAGATGAGGCCCATTTCCGCTGAGGCGTCTCGAGGCTAAAGACACCAATCCTCTGGAACTTCCAAAGTCCTTCACACCCTTGCTGCAACTCAAGAAGTTACCCGACATACCCGTCTCCACTCGAGAGGAAGCACGAGAGTCCCGCCCACATCCAGAGGAGACGCGTTTCCGCCTCCTAGCTCGAGAGGAGGGATCCTTTCCCTGCGTGGTCGGAAAGAATTCCCGGCCTTCCCGGCGCATCTCAAGAGGAGGCGCTCTCCACAGGAAAGGCGAGAGGAACTCCAGGGACGTGTCACCTTTCCTTGAGTCCCCAGATGTCTCAGTCCATTCAGGGAATTATATTTCCCTGCTTGGCTCGACTTTCAAGCCGAGGATCGACTCACACCACGGTGGCACGTGGGACAGCCCTGTGGGAAAGCCTGTGGAAGCCTCGTGGGAAAGCCTCGTGAGAAAGCCTCGAGCGAAAAGCCACAGATCCCTTGATCCACGCGAAGGGAAGCGTGACACTGCTGCTAAGAGATCAGGAGGAAAGTGCACGTACATGCCCCCACTCGAGACGAGGAGTGACTCCCTGGGGAGACTCCAAAGTCCCCCAAGATCCAAGTCAGCACTGGAGAGGAATCCTCAGGTTCCGGCACCGACTCCACACAAGGTCTTAGGCCCCGACGTCGGCACGGGAGGAATCCGAGAGGCCCCGAGCAACTCGCATGGGGACTGGCCTTTCCTGAGGCCACCAGAGCGGGTCCCTGAGGTCCCCGTCGTAAGTCGAGAG